>NC_133620.1:404126287-404196287 GCF_048593235.1 Sminthopsis crassicaudata
TCACTTCTGTGTGCCTCTATTTCCTAAATTGTAAAATGGAGATGATAATAGTACCTGCCTGCCAGAGTTGTTATAAAGATTCAATAAATAATATTTATAAAACCCTCAACACACTATCTGGTGCATGTTGCTATAAAGTCATTTTTAGATATGTCTGATTTTTTTGGTAACCCCCAACTAGGGTTTTCTTGCAAAGATACTAAAGTAGTCTGCTATGTCCTTCTCCAGATCATTTTACAGATGAGAGAATGAGGTAAACTGGGTTAAGTGACTTACCTAGGATCCCCAGCTTTGGCTGGATTTGAACTCACAAAGATGACAATTCCTGGTTCCAGGCCCAGTACTCTATCCACTACACCATAGAGCTGTCCCATCTAGGGCATAGTAGACCCTTACTCCATGTTTGTTTCCTTAACTATCTACCTACATGAATGTCATAATCTGCACAATACTACTTTTTCATCTACTTTGCCCATTGTAGATAATTGGGTAGATTACTTTTTCATTGCTTCTATACTTATGGCACCATGTCTAAGATAATAGACTAGAAATCCAGTGGGGCTTCCTTGTGCAGCTTTGAAACATTGCCTATAAGTTATTTTTTTCAAAATATATCTCCAAGAGACTTACTAAATGAATTGATGCTGAGTGAAATGAGCAGAACCAGGAGATCATTATACACAGCCACAAGAAGACTATATAATAATCAATTCTGATGAATGTGGCTCTTTCCAGCAATGAGATGATTCAGACCAGCTCCAATGATCTTGTGATAGAGAGTCATCTACATCCAGAGGGAGGACTGTGGGAACTGAGGGTGGGTCACAACATAGCATTTTCACTCTTTTTGTTGTTGTTCGCTTGCACTTTGTTTTTTTTAAAGTTGTTTTGTTTCCTTTTTGATCTGATTTTTTTATGCAGCAAGATAATTGTATAAATATATTTGCATATATTGGATTTAACCTATTTTAACATGTATAACATATATTGGATTGCTTGCCATCTGGGGGGAGATGGGGAAAGGAGGGGAAAATCTGAAACACAAGATTATGCAAGGGTCAATGTTGAAAAATTATCCATGTGTGTGTTTTGAAAATAAAAAGCTTTTAAAAAATACCTCCAAGTCATGTAATGGTCAAAAATGTTTTTTTATCATAGAAGCATAAATCCAGAGTTAAGTTAGGAGGGATCTTTATTTCAAGTCTCCCATTTAAGGCAAAGGGAAATTAATTGTGACTTGCCCAAGGTTATACATACAGATACTAAAAGTCAGAGGCAGGATTTGAATCAGAAATTGGTGTTTATTCTGTACCATGCCACTTCTGTTTCAGTATGTTCTTTATTTCCAGTAGAATGTAAGCTCCTTGAGGACAGGAAATGAGGTTTTGTTTTTGTTTGGTTGGTTTTTTAAAATTTTATCTTTGTAACCTCAGTGACTGGTGCGTAATAATAAGTTTTTAAATTATTGCTTGTTGAATTAATTGTTATAGATTTCACTTTAAAAAGCTTTTCTAAACTAAACAGAAGTTATAAAAAGTCATCTGAGAATGGGAGCATCCCAAGAATTTAGCCATCAGCTGTAACCTCTTATTTTTTTTCTGGAATTCATGAAATACATTTCCTATGACATTGGCAAACATCTTTAGCAGTCCTGTCTCTCCCTGTTTAGCCTTACTTAATGTCAGCACCCAGTTATGTTATTGAACAAAGTGATTTCTATACTTGCATCTGTCATAGAGTCTTGTATGATTGTGATGTATATGAGAGGCACTTTGTCTGAAGATTGCCTTCCAGGCTACATTTTGCTCTACTGCCTTCTTGAAATCAATAAACAAGAAACATAGTGAGTTTTTATGTAAACATTGTGTTAAAACTTTTCCTATGACCTACAGGTCCCTATCACACTTAAGTGACTTTCTTAATCTTGGCTCCCACACAAGCAGTTTGAAAAGGTATCTGCAAATTACTCCTAACTTTACATATATATATATATATACATATACATATATGTATATATGTATATATATATACACACACATATATATATATATATATATATTCCATTTGAAATAGAAATCAACAATCAATCAACAAAGATTTATTAAGCATTTGCAACGTGTCAGGTATATATAAGACAAAACTGATACAGTCCCCACAATGAGAAGAACATTGCTTTTGGAATCTGATGACATGAATTCAAGTCCTGCCTCTGAACCCTACAATCTATATGGCCATGAGCAAGTTCCTTAATTTCCCTGTAAAACGTTCCCTCATCTTTTTCCTTACTTGTAAAATGGGGGAATTGCTCTAAATGGCCTCTAAGGTCCTTTTTAAGCTTTATCTATGATCTTATCCCTGAGAAGTTTAAATTTACATATTTAAATAGATAAATAGATGCAAAGAAAATATAAAATCATTTCAGTGGAAAGGCACTAGCTGTTAGGGTGGCAGTATGGTGAGGTCAGAAAGAGGCTCAGTATCAAGAGTAACTCCTGAGCTAAGCTTTGAAGGAAATTAGAATTACTAAGAAGAAGTAAGGAAGGACTACATAGCAGGTCTATGTAAAAAGTACAGAGATGGAAGATGAGATGTCCTATGTGAGAGACAGCAACAGTAGGGTGAACCCCCATCAGTGTTGACAACTAAGTTGTCTAAGGAAGGGAAAACTGGTCCAGGTGGGAAATGAACTATCTTTTTTTTTCCTTTTTTATTATATTCTTTATTTTTCTAGTTATACATTTACATCAATTTTTAAAAATACAATTTCTTTATGACTCATGTTGGGAGAGAAAAATCAGAACAAAAAAGGAAAAAACACAAGAGAAAAAAAACAGAAGAAGAAAGTGAACATAGCATGTGTTGATTTACATTCATTCTCTATAGTTCTTTCTCTGATGTTTTCTATAAAGAGTTTGAGATTGCCTTAGATCACTGAACTGCTGAGAAGAACCAAGTCTTTCATAGTTGATCATCACACAATCTTGCTGTGTACACTGCATTCCTTGTTCTACTTGTTTTGCTCAGCATCAGTTTGTGCAAACCTTCCCAAATCAGCTTGTTCATCATTTTTTATAGATCAATAATATTCCATTACTTTCATATATCATAATATTCAGCCATTCTCCAATGGATGCACTTCTACTCACTTTCCAATTCTTTTCAAAGCTCCGATTTTGATTGGTTGTAAGATTGGAACCACGAGTGGCTAAAATGCTCCTATCCTGGGCAAGATTGGGAGAATCATTTTTACTTTTTTAATTTGGAGCTCAGGAGATAGACTGAGTGGGGGATATCACTCTGGGTGTCATTTTCATACAAGTGATCATGGGAGATCATGGGAGAGTGTGAATATAGGAAAAAACAGGGATTAGAACAAAGCTTTAGGTAAATCCAGAATTAGGGGCAGGACATGATGAACCAGTTAATAAAATAAGCATTTATCAAATGCCTGTGATGTACCAGACACTCTCCTAGGTGAAAGAGATACAAAGACAAAACCAGAAACAGTCTATTTTCTTCAGAAATTTGTGTTCATTAGGAGAGATATTATGCACATGTGGAGGCATTTTAGGATAGCAATAGGGACCAGACTCTATCATTAGGGTGAGGAGCTCCCAGGGAAGAACTATATCTACCAATGAAGCTTAATCCCATCTCTGGAACTTAGTGCCAATTTCCAAGGTGTAAATGCTCACATTGAAAATTTAACAATTGGCTCTTGCATGCCAATTGGAGTTAGTTTCTTTCTTTTTTCTTTCTTTTTTTTTTTTTTTTGCTCAAAAAATTGCGGTTAAGCAACTTGCCCAGGGTCATACAACTAGGAAGTATTAAGTGTCTGAAACCAGATTTGAACTCAGGTTTCATTTAGTTTCAACACACTCCTAAGCATCATGGGAAGGAACTAGAATGGTTGGAAGTGGGAGGCACTCACTAGATCATGAATATCTATATGTTTTAGGTTTCCATTTATGACTGACTTTTTAGGGGAAACTATACCATTAATAGTCACCCTGCAAAAGTTCATTTATCATTCACCTCACAGCAAGGCATGTCAGCCTAAGAATTTTAAGACACTTAAGGGGCCTAGACAGATGAAAAGACTTACTGTTCCATCGTTTTAAGTTGAATAATAAGCCTTATCTGTTTTGCTTTGTTTTGTTTTGTTTTTAAATCCTGCTTGACAAGACTAGAACTAGTTCTTTAAACAACCATCGTCTGTCCTCTCATATTCATAAATCTGTGGGTACAATACATAATATTCTCTCCTGCACAGTCAGAGAGGGTCTTACAGCCCTAGTAGTGAGTAGTGCCTCTTTCCACACCATGTCCCATGGGATAAGCCAGTGTTTGCCTGGGGATCAAAGTCTCAAGAGCTAAGAGTATTAAATACACAGCTGCTAGCTTTGGAACAGAGAGAGGAAGTTCTGCATTTTCTTCACCACATTTCATTTTGTTTTGCCTATTTCCAGCTCAGACATCTTACTCAAAGGCTGTGTGAACTGCCTGCAGCTGTGGCCCTTGGGTAAGAATTGTGTGTGACTTGAATGCTGATCATCTGCATTTCAAGAGTGCACATTTAGTAGGAAAGTCCATGATGAGATGTGGGGCGAACATCATCCTCATTATACATGGTTCTTCTCCACAGTTGAAAGACAGTTAAATAGAGGAGACAAGACAAAACTACTCAGTGGATAAATAGGAACATGTAAACATATCAATTAAATAAGGTGTGAGGGGATAAATGTGGTTGAAGGATTCTATTGTTGGATGACAGAATGAATGAGCCAGGGAAAACTTTCTGGAGGAAATGGACTTTGAATTTAATCTGGAAGGAAGGTAAAGATGAGATTTGTTGGTCAGGAAGAAGGCTGAAATTTGGGGAAAGTTCAGGAGAGAAAGAGTGGGGATTTGAACTGTCATGTGTAAAATGGTTTGGAAAAGGAGAATCTCAGAGGCTATCTGGTCCAAACCTTCACTTTACAGATGAGGAAACTGTGGCTTGGGAGGTTGTGATTTGCTCAAGGTCACACAAAGAGTATCAGAAGTGGCAGGGCAGAAAGGTGGTCCAGTAGATGGAGTTCCTAGGCCAGAAGTCAGGAAGAGCTGAATTCAAATGCAAATCACTTGACCACTGACTCAGTTTCCTCATCTGTAAAATGGGGATAACAATGGAACCTACCTTCCAGGGTTGTTATGAAGATCAAATGAGATAATATTTGTAAAGCACTTAGCATAGTACCTGACACATAGAGCTTTATAAATGTTAATGATGATGATGTGATTATGATGAGGAGGAAAAAGTGGAGGAAGAAGAGGAACTATGATGCAGGAGAGAGAAATTTGTGAGGTAAGTGAAAACAAAAAACTTGGATAATGCAACTGACTGCAATTACAAATGAGATGGAAAGGCCATTAGATGTTCCGTGGGGAGGCTACCTCTGTGTTACCCAGGGTAGGAAGAAAGAATTTTGCATACAGGTAATTGTAGTGCAAGTAATTGCAATACTCTTTTAGACACTTCAGCTCTCCCAGTTAAGTGTAAAGAGAAAAATAATTGTAATGACTAAAAAAAAATAAATTTGAGGGTGGTTGTATAGTCCATACTTTTTATTATTTTCTGCCAACTTTCACCTAAGCTGTAATGTAAGGACCCTTCATCTCTTACCTAGATCTCTACAACAGACTATTAAAATGTCTCCCTACTTCTAATTTCTCCCTTCTCCAATTCACTTCCCAAAGAACAGCTGAAATTAATTTTTCAAAAACACCAATCTGACCACTATGTATCTGCAAAAAAAAAAAAACCCCAAAAAACAAAACAACAACAACAAAAAAGGCTCCTTTATTTCATGGCTTCCTATTGCTTCTGGGCTAATATATTAACTTCACTTTGGCATTTAAAAACCTACATCATCTGGCTCCAACTTCCCCTTCACACTTTGTCAGTTTCCACCAAACTGATGGACGCTGTTCTTCATTTCTTGCTCCATGATTTGAATTTATTCATTCCTCATCTCCACCTCTTAAAACTCTGAATTTTCTTTAAGGGTCAACACCTTTTAACCTTACTTCCAAACCCCATAATAAACCTCTTTTATCAATCTAGTTTTTGGGGTGTGTAAATTCCTTTACGGTGGACTCTACGCCATCACTAGACCTCATTTAACTCCGTATCCTTGCGCCGAATCCAAAAGGGTTTCAGGGGAGCTCTGTTTGACTCGCTGTACCCTGAACCTGCCACTAGACCTCAATTAACCTTAATTTCATTTAGGTACCCCGATTCTAGTTCTCATCATTCTGACTCCAGAGCCAGGGCTTTTCCCACAATAGTTAACATATGTGGAAATAACCCTAGGAATGTGGGACTTGGACCTGTATAGCAGGCATTCTAGGCAATCATATTAGGACCAAGAGAGTCAGAGGAGAAATAGGGAAGCAAAAGGCAAAATCAGCCTTGTTCTTTCCTCCAGAGCCATCTGGGTCTAGTGGCAAGATTATATATCCAGACAACTGGAAACTTCTTTCCTTCCCTCCCTTCCTCCCTGCTTCTGAGAAAGTACTTCAAGAGCAAAGGAGCCAGAATCAGGTAAATATCATGTAATCTAAGATCAGAGAGGTATCATTAAAAAGCAATTGAAGACAAGAAATGAGGAGAGGCTTTCAGCTTTATTCACAATCAGGTTTTTCGGTAATTCATTAGTATTATATAGCATCCCACTGACTTTTGATGACTGAGAGTAATGTTCTCACTTGTTTTCTAGGTCTCAATAGCCTCTCTTTCCCAGCTTTCCATCTTTGCAATTCATTAAGAGCGTTACCCTCAAAACACATTGCTACAGTTGTGAAGATAGAAATGGTACTAGAGAATGTCAAGGAGAGTGTGAAAAAAGAAAGTGGAGTAAGAAGAAAATAGAAAACACTTTAAAAGTCTGAAAATAGATGGGAAGAGGAAGATGAGACAATAAAAGGAGATGAGAAGTCCTGGTCATGAAAAACTGGTAGATTCCTAAATCATAATCAGGATGGAAGGAAAAAAAAATCTGATGAGTATATGTATATACACACAGAGAGACACAAACACACACACATTTTTAGAGGCCATCTGGTCCAAATCCCACATGTTAGATATGTAGAAATGAAGATTCAAAGAGGATGCATTTCACTCAAGGTCACACAGGTAATATACATGGGCTTTTCCCACTATAGTCAGTAAATGGAAAGAAGATAACACTAGAAAAGTGGAACGTGGACCTGGATTGGCAGGCATCTGAGGCAATAATATTAAGACCAAGAAAGTCAGAGAGGAAATAGGGAAGCAAAAGGTAAAACAGAGAATGGATCAGAACTGGTATAAGGTGTTTAGTGACAGCAAGTCAGCAAAAATTCATTCAAGTAAACCGCTATCTCTACTCAGGTCATAGAGCAAGATACATAAAACACATAAGAAATCTTGAATAGGACCAACAGGATTAAAATCATCAGTAAGACATTGCCCATTTTCCTTCTTCTAAATAAAAAACTCTTCAAAGATCTTTTTTTTTTACATCTCCATAGTAACTACATACAATAGGTGTTTCAAAAATGACTCCAATGATTGTAGAACTTGGAGTTGGAAGGGACCTCAGAAGCCATTTAATATACCCAATAAGACATAAATTCTTTCTATCATATGGTAACTTCTATCCTTGCTATACATTTTCAGTAAATGTGAGATTGTAAAAGTTAATTAATATCAATTAATCCATATGAGGGAACATTCCGGATGAAGGATCGTAAGTTAAAATATTGGAAGCCAAAATCCCTCAGAATTAGCCCTAGAATACTAGGGGGAGAAGTAATTATTTCTCTATGGGAGCCCAACCTAACAATCAGAGCAGGAGTTGGGAGAGTGAGTACAAGGAGAATGGAACACATACACGCTGTCTCCCACAAATTGTTATTCAGCTTTACCTGAAGATCTTCAGGGAAGGGAACCTATTATGTGCCAAGGTAGCTCAATCCACTTTTAGGTTCTTCTTGTTGTTATCAAGCCTTCATTCTCAAAGACCAACGGCATCAGGAAGGTGATATCTTGATTTGCTCATCAATCAAGTATCTCTAATTGTTGATAATCGGTTTTTTTCTTACATCAGTCTTAAATGTGTCTCTTAGCAACCACCTCTTATTACTCCTAGATCTACCCTCTGGGGACAAGAAACCCCACATCCACATGACAGTCCTTCAAAAATAGTCATCATTTCTTTTTCACATCTTTTCTTCTCCAGGGTAAACATTTCTATTTCTGTCAACCAATCCTTGACATAATGGCTTGATCTTAAGGAACTTTACTCCACTGGATGCTTTCTTTCTCACATTCACCAAAATAAATTTCTCATCTGAAAAATAACAACTTTGTCAGTTTTGCAAACATTATGTATTGCATAGGATAGGTGCTACATAAATGCTTATGAGAAGAAGGAAAGAAGAAAGGAGGGAAAAAGACAACTTAGCTTTGATAACTATAGGTCATAGCTATCATAATCCAAATATCTATATTAAAATTCATATATTTCTAAGTCCTAGCTAATGGATCACTTATTTAGAAAATAATTGGTATAAGCAAAATAATTAGTACAACATTTGAATTTTTCAGTAACTTTTTCAGTAACTTCTTCAGTAAATATGATATTGTAAAAACTAATTGATATTAATTAAGGCATATTGTAGGAACATTCTGATTGGAGGATTGATCATAAGTTAAAATATTGGAAGCCTAAATGCTTCAGAATTAGCCCTAGAACACTAGGGGGAGAAATCATTATTTCTCTATGGGAACCTAACCTGTCAAGCAGAGTAAGAGTTGGGAGAACGAGTTCAAGGGGCATGCTGTTTCCCACTCTGGAAATGTAAGGTCCTTGAAGCACTTAGTACATTGCCGAGTCCATAGTAAGTAATTAATAAGTATTTATTGATTGAATAAATAGCACTACTTGACAGTCAAAAAACCTGATTTAACCTAGGCTGTGCTGAAGTATAGTGTCTCAGATAGGGGAAATAATAGACCTTGTTTACCCAACTGGGGTTCTACTTTTAGGGATAGGAGCCACATTTCAGGAAGGTATTGACAAGCTGGAATACATCCAGAGCTCAAACCTGGTGATGAGAAAGGCAAAAATAAATGGCAGATGAGGATCAGCTCAAACAACATGGATTCTTGGGTCTGGAAGATTCATTTCATTTTACCAAATATATTATTTTGGTGATGATTATGGTTGAGACTTTCTGATAGACAACAGAGATATAAAACCAAAAATTTATAAAACATAGGCATGGGTAATTTTTCAATATTGACTCTTGCAAAACTTTCTGTCCCAAAATTTCCCCTTCTTCCCCCACCCCTCCCCTTCCTGGGGAGATTTATTGTTTATTGAGTAGTTTATTGCTCCTTTCAAGAGCTTGTCACCACGTGGTTAGATCCTGTGCTTTAGGGAGATCACTTTGGTAGTTGGGTGGATGGATTAGAGTGGGGAGAGCCTTATGATCAGGAGACCAACCAGAAGGCTATTACATTAATCCCTGTGTGAGGTGACAAGGGCCTTCATTGAAGTGGTAGCAGTGTCAGAGTTCAGAAAGAACAACAGATCTAGGCAATAAATGGATATGGAAGGTGAAAGACTGAGAAGTCAATGATGTTGCTAATAGGTAACTAGGAGGATAATTATACCCTCCACCTTCCTAACAAGGAAATTTAGATGGGAGATGCCATGTTGAGTTTAAAATGTCTATGGGACATTTACTTCAAGATTCTAATAGATATGTGGAGATATGAGATTAAAGGTCAGTGGAGGGGTTAGGACTAAATAAGTCAATTTAAGAATCATCTGCATAGAGATGATAATTATGGAAGCTGATGAACTCACTAAGGGAAATAAAAGTGAAATATAGAAAAAGATCCAAAGTTTTGTGAGGTAGCCACAATTAGTGGTTGTAACCTTAATGAAGATCCTACAAAGATGACTAAGAAGTGTTAAGATACATAGGAGTAAAAGGAAAGAATAGTGGCTTCTTCTGGAGAGAACAGAATATCAAGGAGGAAAAAGATGATGGATAGTGTTAAAGTTGTAGAAAGGTCAAGAAAAATGAGGGTTGAGGAAAGGCCATTAGATTTGGCAATTAAGAAATCATTAGTAACTTTAGAGCAGGTAGTTGGGGTTGAATGATGAAGTTAGAAGTCAAATTGTAGCGAGTTAAGAAGAAAATGACAGGAAAGGACTTGGGGCACCTGTTATAGACAACCTGTTTAGCCACAAAAGGGAGGAGAAATAGGGGACAAATGGTAGGAAGGATGGATGGATAAGGGGAGAGGTTTTAGAGGATGAGGGAAACATGGATATGTGTGTAGGGAAAAGGGAAGCAGATAATAGATAAGGAGAATTGGAAATACGTGATAAAGTGGGGATGAAAGGGATGATGGGGATGGGATCATTGTGCACAGAGAGGGGATTGCATTGGCAAAGAGAAAAGCCACCTCCATATACGAGATAGGGTAAAAACAGATGTAGTGGCCAAAAGTATCTGTGAGATGTGAACTGAAGATGGGAGAAGAAGATCCTCTGGGTGAATAACCTTAATTTTTCAGTGAAATGTTCTCAGTTGAGTGACTGGAGGGAAAGAAATATGTGTGAATTTTGAGGAGGGATGATAAAGCCATTGTAGACAATGTGGCAATGAGTCATTTAGAGAAATGTAAAGATTGTCTTGCCATGGAGAAAGCCCAGTGGAGTAAAATAAATATATAGAGGATCCATTCAGCATAGTTTTGTGATTTTCTTGAGTTCTTTTCAGAAAATATGTGAATAGGAGTAAAAGCATCAAGATGATGGGAGTAATTTAGGGCTGAGTTTGGCAGGGCAAAATAATTGATATATCATTGAAGCCTAGGATTCAAAAGAAGAGCACAGTATGGAGTTCAACTGGTTTACTAAGGCTGTAGCCAATGTAGAATTGATGACTGTGGAAAGAGAAAGAGGACAAGAAATTGGAAGTCATAAGAAAGACAAAAAATAGGATTTAGTTTGCAAGGCAGACAGAGATGGGATTGTGATCAGAAAAGGGAATGTCAGAGTTCACAAAAATGGAGTGAATGTGGGTTATGACAAAGTCAAAGATATGACCATCTCTGTGTATGGATGAGGTGGGATGGAGAAATAGCTCATGGGAAATGAGGAAGTTGGGGAATAAGTTGAGGGTATTTGAAGAATTATGAAAATCTATGTTGAAGTGCTCTGTACAGGACTACTTAAACTTTTTGTCAGAGAAATTTTTATGACATGCTGGAGCTATAAGCATATAAAATAAGTATACAAATCAAACATTTACTGATAATAAATCATAATTTCATGACCCTCCCACTGTTATATAATCCTACATGGGGTCACAACTCACAGTTTAAGCAACTTTGCTCTATAGTAGAACCCTTATACTAAGGGCAGGGATTATGAAGGAGAGAAAGATCGTGAATCAAGTATTGAAATCATTGAAGAAAGAAGGGGAATTTCTTGGAGGTCTGCAGAAAACATCTACCAGAATTTTGATTGGGTGGCAGATATGGATTGAATAAGGAAGAAAACTCAAAAGAGGAAAGATGAATGAGTGACCAAGTTAGGAGGAGAGCCTAGAATTGGAAATGAGGGGCAAGGGGGAATTGCAACTCTCCTACCTTAACTGTGAATTGGGAAGAATGAGTGAAAGTGCAATCAATGTTGAAAAGACTGACTGGAGAGGCTGAGTGAGGAGGGAGTCAGGTCTCAATGAGATTCAGAAGATGAAAGGAATGGGAAAAGAAAAGCTTCAAATATCTGAAGGTCTGTCATGTGAAAGAGAAGTTAGGTATATTCTGTTGGGCTAGATGAGATTTAAAGCAAGGAACAAAGAATGAAAACTACTTAGAGATGGGCTTATGCTTTGTATAAAGAAAAAAATTCCTAACCCTCAGAGTTATCACCAAAATGGAATCAACTGCTTTAGGAGAGTGGAATAGCCCTCAGGGAATGTCTTCAAGTGGAACCTGGAAGACCTCTCATCAATATTGTAGGAGAGAATCCTCTACAATAGAAATTGGACTAGATGGCCCTGGAGTCTTTTCTAACTCCAAGATTCAATGATTATGTGATATAATTGAAGCCATTTGTATTTCAAAAAGCTAATTTACAGAACAGATTTGAGTGTGGAATGCATGGGTGAATGAATGAATGAGTGAGTGAATGAATGAATAAGCATTTTAAAAATACTTCCTGTATTCCAGCCACTGTCCTAAGAAAGGTGGATACAAATATAGGCAAGAAAGGCAGCCCTTGCTCTCAAAGAATTTACATTCTGATAAGGGAAGACAATTCATAAAGGGGAACTAGGAAGGGACCCAGGTCATGGTTTGGTGCAATGTTCTGCTTCCAGACAAAATAAGGTGAAAGCTCATCTTTCAGGACCCAGGGTTCTGGGGTTGTGGGTGAGAAGCCAAGTTCTATGGGAGGGGGATAAAAGATAATCAGAGGGCAAGCAGCCCTGGAAATGGCCCAGGAGAGTTGATGTATTGTATGTATATAATCAAAGAAGTGAAAATAGGCTTAGGTGTTAGAAAAGCTTTGCTGCTAGTGAGCTCACGGAATCCTATAAAGCCACTTGGATTAAATCCTCAGAATTGTGTTGGACTGTGACTACCAAGGAAGGAGCATATGATTTGTAAATTTGTCACTCTTGCTCTAATTTCCCTGATTAAAGATCTGAAGATTCTCTCTTAAACATGGAACCCACACAAACACACACACACTCTTACAAACACAGTCCACAAGCATCATTTTGAAGTCCAGCATTTGTTTCAGCAGCAAGACAGGGTTTGACACTTGTACAAAGAAATGCAAATTTCTTCTGGATGCCTTTTTGCTTGGGGAGGGAAAAATTATAAAAAGAAAAAAAAACCTCACAATGAATGTTAACAAGTTTAGATTAACTCAAAATTTGATGCATTTTTCCTCCTCACTGTTTTCTAAGGTCTTAAAATGTGACAAGATAAGGTGAGCCTCAACTCAATGTTGATGTTGGCTCAACATCAACTTCAGTTTTAAAAAATTAATAAGTACCATACATTAGCGCAACATTCTTCCTACTTTATGGAGCATATCAGTAAAAGGTTTTAATTACTGAAATTATATCGTCATAAAAGATGATTTAATGAAGGTATTCCTAACATTTGCATTTGGGGCTGCCTGCTTGCCTGCCTGCAGACGTTGGGAGAAGTGGTAAATTACCCTAAAGTGTAGGAAAAGAATTATTGATGTTATCATTCTACCTGAGGATCTGGGATTTCAATGACTTCAAATTCCCAATGAAATCGAGTTCCAGGAAAAGTGATCCACTGAGAAGGAGGATTAAAGGTAACTCTCCAGGCTATTCATATCCCTTTCTTCCCAAAACCTGTACCCCTCATTTTCTGGAGGAATTGTGACCTCCCTTGAGAAATAGGAAAATTAATTGTTCCATTTCTTTAATTGAAAAAGAGTTTTGAGGTAGCTGAATTAACGTACCAGAATGTGCAGGGATGGGCTGCCCAGCTATGCAGAGTGACAAATTTTCTCGTTCTTCCTTGTTCTGTCTCAAGTGATGGGTTTATTGGCAATAGACCCAAAATGCTTGTTATAATTGGATTTGTAAAGACCAGAGTCTGAGAGCTTGGTTTCTATGTGGATCTGCAAAAAGCCAAATTTATTACCAGGTCCCTAGGGATCCTGCAGTATCCCACCAAAGGGTCATAGGAAGTATTTGTGAGCTAAAACTGAGAAACAGTGATAAAGATATCCTAAGAGTTGTTCAAGAAAGAGCATTAACATCCACATCAGATAAACCCAGGTGCAAATTCTGCTATTGATACTTAACCATTCCTATGATTTTGGACAAATCACTTATCTCCCCTGGTCCTCCAGTGTCTCATGTCTAAAATGAATGGCGTTAGACTAAAGAAATTCTGAAGTTTGTTGCAGCCTTAGATGAACCTGTTAAGCTGGTATGGATTATAGGTGGGGGATGGTTTCTATTAGGAGTCACCTCAGTATTCAGCAGCATAAACTTCAATTTTGAGCTCCCATGCCGAAATCTTCAAAAGAATTTCCCATCATCCTTAGAAATTCCTTTAGTAAAGTGACTGGTTCTTACAGTAACCCAGTCTCACTTATGCTTTTTCTCCTTTCCCTAATCACCTGGATTATGTCCGTGGCTTCCTTAGTGGAATCTTGAATTTCATTTTCTCTCTTCCGTAGTTCATTCTCCACATGACTACCAATGTGACATTTTTGAAGTAAAATTCTCTTCATGTCACTGACTTGTTTAAGAAATCTCAGTAGATGGGATAGCTAGGTGGTGCAGTAACTAGAGCTCTGGACTGGAATCAGGAAGCCCTGAGCTCAAATTCTGCCTTAGTCACTGAACCCTTATTATCCCCTTTCCCCAAAAAGAAAAAGGGAAACTTCAGTAGATAAATGCAATGACTTGACATTTAAAGTCCTCTCTTTATTATGTGGTTCCAGCCTGTCTTTTCAGAATTATTTCATATCTCTCAGTTCACAGATTATATTTCAGTAAAAATGGCTTACATTCCATTGCACAGACTGTCTCCCATATCTGGTTTGCACTTTCTCATAACCTCTGCTTTTTATATGAAGGTTTTCTTAATCCTTCAGTTAGTAATTTCTCTCCTAAAATTATCTTTTGTTGATTATTTTGTTTTACTTTTTTGGTAAATATTAAAGCCCCCCAAAAGATGCAAGATCTTCAGGGAAAAGTTATATTTTTTATTTTTCCTTGTAATCAGTTAGTCAGTCAAAAAGCCTTTATTAAGTATTTACTTAAGGTACTGTGTTCAGAACTAGTGATACAAAGAAAGGCTAAAATGCAGATCCTGGAGGGCGTAGAGCCAAGATTGGAGGAGAGTAGACAGGACTTTGCCTGAGATCTTCCTGGCTTCCCTTAGAAGCAACATTAGATCAAGTCTCTGAATGGATTTTAGAGTGAGAGAATCTAGAAATATTTGGAGTGTAACAAATTTCCAGCAGAAGATATCTAGGAAAGACTTCAGGAAAGGTCTGTCTCAATTGAGCAGGGGGAGGACACAGCCCAAGATAGAGAGACCCCACATAGGAAATGTAATGGGAAGCTTTTAGCCAGAATGCAGCAATATTGGCTACTCTGTCCTGGTTCAGAAGCCAGTGGATCAGCAGACTAGCTGTGAGACTCCTATACAACTACAGAAGGCAAATAGTGAGCCCCCGAATTCAGCATAACAGGTGGGACTTGGTCAGGCCCTTCCAGTGCAATGGGAAAACCTGTAGCACCGGCCCCAGTGTAGTGTGAAGCTCTTGTTACTTGTAGAAGCTCGGGACAATCTCCTTTTTGCCCTAGGAACAGACCTCAGCCTTTAAAAATGAGCCAAAAAAGAGCTCTGACCATAGATGACTATTATGGCGAGAGGGAAGAACAGTACTCAAACCTTGAGGACACTAAAGGCAAAAAATCTCCAGATGAAGTTTCAAAGTAGAATAAGTCAAAAGTCTCTCTTGGAAGAATTAAAGAGGGATCTAAAAGAGATTTAAAATGCAGACCCTGTCCTCAAGGCGCATTCCTTTTAATTGGAGAGACAATATATAAATAATTATATTCAGTATAAGTGGAAGGTTGTTTGTTGTCCTTCCTTCTTCAAGAGGACCAAAATGATATCCCTGTTAGAATCGAGTTCCAGTATGTCTGTAGTTACAAGCTCAGAATGCTCTGCCACAGTTTGGACATAAATAGTCCCTATAAACGTTTGGAGTAGCTTCTCTAATTTTCCATATTTTGCATTTTCTTTGGGCTAACTCAATTCTGCTTTGTTCATAGAGCACAGAACCTTCTCTGATGAGGGCACGCCATGTTGGGTGGTCCAGTGCCTCCCATGTCACACAATCAATTCTAAAGTTCTTAAGAGAGACCTTGAGAGTATCCTTGTATTGCTTTTTCTGACCACTTTGTGAGTATTTGTCCTGTGTGAATTCTCCATAAAGTAAATTTTTTGGCAAGCATTCATTTGGCATTCGAACAATATGACCAGTCCAACAGAGTTGTTCTTTTCTGCAGCAGAGTTAGAATGCTTGACAGTTTTGTTCAAAAAAGGACCTCAGTGTTGGTACCTTATCCTGCCAAGTGATCAATTCAAATGGAAGTGATTCAGTTTCCTGAAATGGCATTGGTATACTCTCCAGGCTTCCCATAACGAATAACAATGAAGGTCTGTAGACCTTGTCTGATTAGTGAGTCTAATATCTCTCCTCACCCACACTTTTCTTGGTTTCCCAAACACTGAGCTAGCTCTGGCAAAGCGTATGTCAAACTCATTATCAATGTGGACCTTCCTGGAAATTATTCTGCCAAGTTAAGTGAGCTTATCCACAACATTCAAAACTTCTCCATTTACTGATGGTTCTACCTATGGATGATATGGGGCTGGCTGATGGGGGAGTTGCATTTTCTTGGCGTTAATTATTAGGCTAAAATGAGCACAAGCATCAGAGAACTGATCCATACTTTGTGGCATCTCTGCTTCAGAAACTGCATTGAGTGCACAATTATTGACAAATAAAAATCATGCACCAGCTCCCTCCACTTTAGCCTTTTCGAGTTGAAGAATTTACCATGAGTGCAGTAGCTGACTTTGATATCATTTGTTCTCATTGAAGACATTTAACAACATGGCTGAAAACATGCTTAAAAATATGGAAGCAAGCACACATCATAAAAATGTTTTGACTTCTTGTTATCAGCATAAAACTGAATTTCATCTTGCCTTGTTACTGAGCCAAAAATCCTGTATTTCTCTAAGTTTTGATTGTATTTTATTTTTGATGGAATTGAATGCTTCCTTCTTAGAGACGAATGAACCATCTTGCTGGGTACACCTTGTGGAGTTCTCGTTTTTCATTTAGTAGTTTCTGAAATTCGCCATCATTTTCATCAAACCAGCTTATGAATTTTCTGACCCAGATGAGAAAATGCAGTGTTGTGCACCAACTCTCTGAAAGCTGTCTACTCCTTTTCTGCCCCATTATTGCCAACTGTGTGTTGGCTCAATTCACTCTCCAAGTTGGCAACAAACTGTTCCCTCTCAGAGAAGCACTCTAATCTGTTGACATTAATTCTTATAGTAATCTTTTTACCTTGGAGGGCATCACTTTTGTTGAAGGCAAATATTCAGCTTGTAGAGGATAAGTCTATGATGAGTTTAGCACTCTGCATCACACATTGCCATGGTCACTCTCATACCCCGTCTATCTCTTCTCCTACAGTCATATAATCTATAAAATGCTGACGTTTTCTGTGAGGGTACAAATATGAAGTTTTATTGCATTTAGGTAAATGGAATACAGCGTTGGTGATGAGAAGGTCATGCACACGTCTTCAATAATAAATGACCATTGCTATTACTGTTTCCAACTCCCTATCTCCCAAAGACTCCCTGCCATGTTTGGTACTCTGAGTCTACTCTAGCATTAAAGTCACCCAGAATTATAAAGTTGTCCTTTTTTTTTTTTGGCACATTGATGATAATTCAGGTCTTCATAAAATTTTTCTTTGACTCATCAGGTTTCCTCTTGGTGGGAACATGGGCACTGATGATGGTGACGCGGCGTTTTCCTTCAAGTGGCAATCTCATTGTCATGAGCCTATCATTCTCTACTTTTGGAAGGCATGTGAGCTTTTGCTAGATTAATTTTGATTGCAAAGTTTACACCAGCTTCACAGAACTCTCTTTCACTACAGCCACTCCCAGGGAAAAAAACAACACACACACATGTGTATTCAGCTCCTACGTCAGAAAGCTGGTCTTCATTTGCCAGCCTTGTTTCACTTAGGGTTGCTATTTGGATGTGATACCTGGTGAGTTCTTTCACAACAAGAGCTGTTTTTCTTTCAGATTTTATGTTGTAAGTATACACACATTCCATACATATACCAACGGTGAAAGGAATCAGCTTTTCAGAAGCTTTTGTACATATTTAGTGTCTTGACTACAGAATGGGATTCCTGCCTGCTATGGTAACCAGGCCAGCTTGGGTAAGCAGACCATTTTTAGGACACCTTTTTTTAGCCCCTTCCTCATACATGGAGGTGAGCAGTATACTCCTTAAAAGGCTGCTCAGACACCTGGATACTACGGCTGCTTCCAGTGAGACACAACTCTCTGGCCTGGGCCACCTGTGTGCAAGTTTGTGATTATAGCTCCTAAGCACCTGCTGCTTTGTCACTCACCTCTAGCCACAGGGCTTTGAGATTGGTAGAAATGGTAAAATGATGACTTTTGATTCAATGGTAAGTTGGATTTAAGTGACGCAGAGTTGTATGAAGTCATCAGTCTCGTTCTCTCCTAAAGTCACCACTGTCCAGTGGCAGGACAAAGTCAAGACAACTGGTGATGACTTGAGATGCAGTGGATGACCTTGGGGTCTTCAATGTCTAACCAAGCTCTTTTCGCTTCACAACACTTACTTCACCTGCTTCCATGGTTGTTGGAGCAAATTGTTCTCATCCTCCCATTTCACAGGGGAAGTCTTTACATGCCTGGGGAAGACATCCCCCTAACTCATCATAGGGTTTAAGACTCTTTGGTTACTCCAATCTGCTTTAGCCTGTCTGCCTAAACAGCTTACTGGGATGGGGCACTGTGTAGGCTACAACTTCTTGGAGCACAGGTGAGAGGTGGGTCACGTGGACACCAAAGGGGGAAAGCAGCCTGTAAAGGGCTCAGCAGAACTTCATACCAGAGCTACTAGTCTTCCCTACACTAAGTAGAAGGCAGTTTCCGACGGGAAGCCTTGAGAGGCACTCAAAGCTTCCATAGGGTTTTGGAAGCTTTTTTGTGTGGTTCTAGACTCAATAGATAGCTCATGGTCTTTTTTCCCCTCTTATCATTATTCTTTTTACTGTTTGCTGGAGTGTTTGGGAGAAGTTCAGTAGCACCCTGGGCAGGAAGGGAGGGAAGATTATGGGCTAATATTATGTCTATGAATCTCAGACTACTCTTCCACTCTGTGCTCCCACATTTATTATTTCCTTGAATCATTGCCCACTGTAGTAGGACAAAGAGGTGTGGTGTGTGTGTGTGTGTGTGTGTGTGTGTGTGTGTGTGTGTGTGTGTGTGTGTGAGAGAGAGAGAGAGAGAGAGAGAGAGAGAGAGAGAGAGAGAGAGAGAGAGAGACACAGAGAGACACAGAGAGACACAGAGAGAGAGACAGACAGAGAGACAGACAGAGAAGAGAGAGACAGAGAGACAGAGAGAGAGAGAGAGAGACAGAGAGAGACAGAGAGAGAGAGAGACAGAGAGAGACCGAGAGAGAGAGAGACAGAGAGAGAGACAGAGAGAGAGAGAGAGAGAGAGAGAGAGAGACAGAGAGAGACAGAGACAGAGACCGAGAGAGAGAGAGAGAGAGAGAGACAGAGAGAGAGAGAGAGAGAGAGAGAGAGAGAGAGAGAGAGACAGAGAGAGAGACAGAGAGAGAGACAGAGAGGGAGAGAGAGAGACAGAGACAGAGAGAGACCGAGAGAGAGAGACAGAGAGAGAGACAGAGAGAGACAGAGACAGAGAGAGACAGAGAGAGAGAGAGAGAGAGAGAGACACACACAGAGAGAGAGAGAGAGAGAGAGAGAGAGAGAGAGAGAGAGAGAGAGAGACAGAGAGAGACAGAGAGAGATACAGAGAGAGAAAGAAATTTGGAGGGAAGCAGGCATTTGCTAGAGATTGAGAGAGAAAAGAGGGTTACACAAAACCCCAACCATATCTTTAAATTTATCTAGGTGAAACTTGGAAAACCATATAATCTGAAGTTATAGCCACAGAAGGGTTGCTCTCTTGCTGGTAAAAAGATTATGGGACATAGCAAAAAAAATTTGTACTGCTGAGTGTCCCTGGAAAGGATGCTGTTTTATTGTTTTTCCAAATAAATTTTGAAAGAGCCCCTCAACTTAACAAAACTCCATGATTAATGCATGTATTCCATCCATAACATAATCCTTTATGTGCTCAGAGCTACAGTCTTTTCCAAAATAAACCTTTAAAAAATTAAAGACCGCATACTCTGTGTTTCTTTTTTATTTCCCTCCCCCTTTGGAAAAAATTGTCCCAGATTATATGGGCACAAAATGTATTAAAAGAACTCATGAATACAAAAGACTGGGAGTATAGAACTATTGCAGCACTACCTCTTATAATGCCATAAAGTAAGAAATGGCAACTGGGTGTATCTGCCTCCAGGCTCACATCATGAAAATGTAAAAGTGAGCAGGCTTATCCTGGTGAACTTTCCATCAAACACATCGGGCAGATAGCACAACTAGAGGATCAGTTTCAGAATATTTAATTGATATTGACCCATTCATTCTGATTGCCAAAAATCACTGAGGCTGTATTTCGGAGATGTGACTATGAGATAATACTGCTAATTTTCAGGGGTGAATTTTAGGAATCAATCTCACTCTTTCATCGTCTAATAGTTTGGCAATAATAATGATGGCTTATATTTATATAGCAATTTAAAGTTTGTATATTTTTGCATTTAAGCATCACAACAATCTTGTGAGGTAGACGCCTTTATAATCTTCATTTTATAGATGTAGAAACTGAGACTGGGGAAGAGACAAGATGGTAGATTACAGGAAGTAACCTCGCTGAATTGTCCCAATATTCTCTTCCAAAAACTTTAAAATAACTCCTCAAATCAGATTCTGGAATGATAGAGCCAGCAGATCAAAGATCAATGGGAGACATTTTTCCAGCTAAGAGGTGGGCAGAAGAGGTCTCTGATGCTGGGATGGGCATAGATCCAGAGTATGGCAGCAGTACCTGTGGTGGCTCTTGGGGGTAGCCTTGATAGCAAGAGCGGGTTCTCAGGCCAGACACCATAAGGGAGTCAGATAACTAGTCAGAAAGAGAGTGTGCTTTACTGCCACTGGGTACAATAATTGATGCTGATTGGCTGCTCATACACAGATCTGGCTCTCAGTTCCAGGGCAGAGAGGAGAGATTGTAGTTGGTCATGAGGGAGCAGAGGTCCTGATCACACACAACCAGGCAAAAGGAATGCTAGTCCTTGTGGAAACTCAATTTTAAATGAAAAGAAAAGAATGTTTTAAAAATGTAGACTGTGAGATTTTGAGTTATTAGCCCACAGTTATTTATTTATTATTATATATGGATCAGGATTTGAACTCAGGTCTTCCCAAGTTGATGTCCAATATTCTGTCCAATATGTCACTCTTCTAGGAATAGGAGAATAGAAAAAAAAATATTACCAGAGGAGAAAGGAAGGGAAAAGGGCAAGAGTAAATAACTAAATTTGTAGTTCTTTCTAAGAGAAGACAGGTGCTCTGAGACAGAAGCATCTGCTTGTGCTCCAAGGAATGTATATAAGGGAGCCACAGAACTGATTAAAGGAGAGACCCTTTAGTGCTTATTACAAAGATATCATAAAAGCATGAACTCATTAAGAACAAACTAAATTAGACTAATCAAGTTCCTTTTTTTAAAAAACAATTAAATTAGCATTTTAAAATAATGTGGTAAATATGGTTTATAGTTTATAACAAAATATATCTCATGTTAATATTTTTAAATATGGAGATTTATTGACTAGATGATGACAAAATTAGGTGGATTCAAAATTGATTGAATGACTGAGAGTACTTACTAATGGTTCGATGTCAACTTGGCAGGAGCTCTTCAGTGAAGTACCTTGGGGTCTCTGCTTGACCCTGTGCTATATCATATTTCAATCAATGTTTGAGATAAAGGCATAGATAGCATGCTCATTAAATTTAAAAATGACACAAAGATGGAAGAGCTATCTAACAAAGTTGATAGAAACAGCATCTAAAATGAGTTTGATAGACTAGAGCACTGGACTGAATCTAATGAAATGAAATTTAATGATACATGTGTAAAGTCTTACACATGAGTCCAAAGACTCAAGTTTATTAATAATTATAGGGGAGACATATTTCGAAGATTGTTTGTTTGAAAAAGATCCGGGGATTTTAGCGGACAACGAGTTCAAAATGAGCTTAGCAGTGAGATGTGGCTACCAATGAAATTCTAACAGCCTCTTGTCACAAGTAGCTCATTTTAAGTCTACAAGCAAAATAATGGTCCCTCAGGTCTACAGAGTTTCATCTTCTACTGCTTTGGAGAGTTAATTTGACTAGAAGTTAGGAGTCCAATCACAATCATTCTAAACCTTTAGTTAGAAAAATTCTTAACATTTAGCTCTCTGCCTAAATTTACGTTTATATCTATCTCTATGTAAGTGCCTGGCTTCTACTTTATTATTTCATATTTTATTTTCTCCCAATTATGTATAAAGACAATTTTAATATTCTTTTTTTCCAAATATTACATTTCAAATTCTCTTCTTCCCTTTTTTTTCCCCTGGCCTCCAATGGGAAGGCAAGCAATTTGACATAGGTTATACATGTATAGTCATGTAAAACCCATTTCCATGTAAATCATGCAGTGAAAGAGAGCAGATTAAAAAAGTCCAAGAAAAATAAAATAAAGAAAAAGTACATTGAGTTGTATTCAGTCTCCACCAGTTCTTTCTCTTTCTCATCATAAGTCTTTCATAATTGTCTTGCAATATTCTATTTCCGAGAATAGTTAAATTATTCACAGTTGATTATCACACAATATTGATGTTACTGGGCACAATGTTCTTCTGGTTCTGTCATTTCACTTTGCATCAGTTTATGTAAGTCTTTTCAACTTCTGGTGGTTTTAGCAAAATTCAAGTTACTGGAAATTTTTGGGTTAAGAAGCAGAGAGTAGATCACTCTGTCTGTTGATAGACATCAGGGGGGAAATTGGGGAAAGAGCAGATCTTTTTTTTGAGAACTCCACTGCACCATCTAACTGTCCCTGAACTGTCTTCATATTCTTAATCCTAGCCTTTTACTCTAAGATGCTTGTAGTGCTGATGATAACTATCTTCTCTTCTATTCTTCCACCCTGCTTGGTCTTTTTCTTCTCACTGGTTGCCCTGGGGTGGTTAATTCTTTCTGATTCAGTTCTCAATATCACCACTCCTTCCTCTCTATTGCTGGATTCAAAAAATCTCTCTGGTTCCAAATTCATTCCTTTTTTCTTTCAGGTAGTAGTACCAGGATGTGAACTCAGGTCTTATTAAGCTCTTAAGACTTCAGATTCTTTGTACTCTTCAGCAAAGGCTCTTTCCACTATATGGTGAGATCTCCCATATTAGGGCTAATAATTCCCACAGTTGTTTTGTTTTTTTTTTTTTTTTTTTTAATAGATAACCAAATCTTGTTGGTTTGGACCTGGTTGAGCATCCATTTCTCAGCGACTCTCTCTAGAAAGGAACATGGTACATTGGAGAAAGCCCTAGATCAGGAACTGGAGGAGTTAGTTTCAAATCCTTGACTTTATAATGGAAGGAGGAGAGAATTGGTCTAATATATCTCAAAAAAAGGTGCCCTTCCACTTTTAAATCTATGAATGTTTGACTTTCCAAGCATTCAAGGCACTTCTTACTGCCAATATTGGTTTCCCTGCCATCCTACAATAGTTATTTTGCTCAGTGTACAAGCCTTGGGTCAAACTAGATGGAGAAAGAGACAGAACTGCATATTGGTGCATTATGTTGTCTCAAGAAAAGTCCTTGCTGGCTCTATCTTTAACTAGTTAAATTCACTCTAGTGATTTTCCCTTCCTTTAAATTAGATCCTGGCCTCTCCCCAAGGGGGCTGTGAGGATTAATTGGTTAATCTTTCAAGAATATTTCGGTAGCTATGAAAGGCTAAATACGATTTAATGACCACAGAGAAAATACATAGTGAACCAACAAATATCTCATATTTGCATTAAGTAAACCTATTTATCATCTGCTATTTGCTAAAGGGTAGGAAAATGATTTTCCAGATTAGTGGCAGCTAAAGATCCCGCATGATACTTTTGCCTTGAAGGAAGAAAATTATCAATGATGTGATACTTCATGCAACGAAACATAGAGTGTGTGTAGTTCGTATAACTTTAAGGTGCAGTCCCAAGGACTAATTTTAGAAAAAGCCTTTCTCAGTTGTACTAATTTTTTTTTTTCCTATTCCTTCTATCTCCTCCCAAATTCTCTCTCATGTCAACTTCATGATCTTAAGGCAAGGAGTCAAAAGTTAATGGTTTGGTGAAAATATTGCCCTTGTCTGCAGTGGCTAAATCTGGATAAATAGGAGAAGAACCTGGTACATTGGTATTCTGGGTAAGGACCTGAATATGGAAGATTTTGGTCATTACTTTGCCTTTCTGGGCCTCAGTTTTCTCATCTGTAAAATTAGGATATTAAGTTAGATCTTAGAATAGAACTTCTTAAACTTATCCACTCCTAACATCTTTTCACTAAAGAAATTTTTACATGATCCTCAGTTTTCTCATCTGTAAAATTAGGATATTAAGTTAGATCTTAGAATAGAACTTCTTAAACTTATTTAATTTTTCATTTATCTTCATTTTCTTCTTTCTTTCTTTCTTTCTTTCTTTCTTTCTTTCTTTCTTTCTTTCTTTCTTTCTTTCTTTCTTTCTTTCTTTCTTTCTTTCTTTCTTTCTTTCTTTCTTTCTTTATTTTTAAATTTTCTTTTTTTTATTATATATATATATATTTTATAATATTATCCCTTTATTCATTTTTCCAAATTACCCCCCCTCCCTCTATTGCCTCCCCCCGACGACAGGCATACCATACATTTTACATGTGTTACAATCTAGGTACAATACATGTGTGAATATCATTTTCTTGTTGCACAATAAACATTAGAATCCGAAGGTATATAAAATAGGTATATCAATCAAAGATTTACTGATAATAAATCAAAGAAATTTACTTAAAACAATTCTTTGGTATTCATATAATTTAACCATTTGTCTTTAAAACAAAAACAAATTTGCAAACAAATGAGATGGATGTGCTTATTTATTTTTACATAAAGAATTTAATCTTAAGAGAATATTTGATATCTCTTTTGGTAATCAAATTTCTCATGACCCTACATACAACTCTATATGGAGTTGAGACCCACAATTTAAGAAGTGTTGTCATAGAATGTCCCTTTTGTATCTAAAAGATGGCTTCTTACTACGGATAAAGAGGGGTCATGGTGTAGTTAATAAAAAAAAAAATAGGGGCTAAATTTCACTGAATTTGAAACCAAAGACTTGGCTTCAAGCCTCAGTCTTCAATACTTACTAGATCTGTGGCCACATACAAGTTCTTTAGCCTTTCTGGGCCTCAGTTTCTTTATATGTAAAATGCAGATAATAATGCATTGCTACCTATTAGTTATTGTGAGGATCAATTGAGATCATGCTTGTAAAATACTTTGTAGCATCAGCTATAATGGTTATAAAAAACTTTGGGCAAATATTGATTTTTCATTTGAAAAAACAAAGTAATAATACTAGCCACAGGTCAAGGCCTCAAGAAAAATATGTTCACAAAGTTGGAATGAGTTTTGAATGAGGCAAGTTACATAAAGCATTTTGCAGACTTTAAAATGCTCTATAAGTGTCAGTAGTGACTATTATTATTCCCATCAAGAACAATCAACAGAACCGGCAGAAAGAAACAAGAACACAACTAAGACTCTAGATTGCCCTAATCTAGCTATATCTGAAAGTCTCACCTGCCTCCCACCCTCATTCTGTCTTCACAGGCAATTTCTCTATAGCTATAATATCAATCAGCTTTTCATAATACGCCAGCCTTAGTTTTCCAAAGAGGAAATAAAACTTCTCAACAGCAATATGAAAGAAATCTCAGAATCACTACTAATAATAGAAATGCAAATTAAAACAACTTGGAGGTTTTATCTCACATCCAGAAGATTGGCAAAGATGGCCGAAGATGAAAAGGGCAAATTGTGGAGGAACTCTGGGAAGACAAGCATAATAAGGTACTGCTGGTGAAATTAGAAATTGGTCCAATCATTATGGGGAGTGGAGAATGGTATTAAAATTTTAAAAGCTATTAAACAGATAAATCCATATCACTGCTAGGTATATATCCCCAAGGAGACCACAGGAAAAAGGAAAAATCCTATATATACAAAAATATTTATAGCAGTACATTTTTGTAACAGCAAAGAATTAGAAGGTGGGTGTTTGTCACTTGGGAGTGACCGAATATGATTTTGAATGTGAATGTAATGAATTATTGTTGTTCCACCAGACATGACAAATATAAAGACCTCGAAGAAATTTGGGAAGTTTGTATAGAGTGAAGTAAGAAGAAAGGAAAACAATTTACATGAAGACTACAATAATATAAAGTAAAATAACACTAAGAAGCTTTAGAACTCTGATCAGTGTGGTGGTTAGTCTTAACACTGGGAAAATATTGGGGAAGTATTCTTTTTGCTTCTTCATGGCCAGGTGGGAGCCATTGGAGTAGAATTAGGATATATTTTGAGACATGGTCATTGAGTTGATTTGTTTTTGCATAACTGGACTTATTTATTACATGGTTTCTGTATAATGGGATAAAGTAGGGTGATGTTGGCAAACAACAGTAATGTAAAAAAGGGATATCAATGACAATTTTAATATATTTTTCAAATATATATATATAGGTATTTTCATGGGGTTCCCAGCCCCATTCATCATTTTAAATAGAAAAAATGGAGCTTCTGGCCCTATAAATGATACCTGGTTATGTAGAGATAACAGTGAATTACATGGTTTCACATATGTGTGTTTATATATACATATGTATGTATACACACAGATACATTAGTGCTATACATAAATACTATATTTGATTTACTTCCTTGGCTTAAAAATTATCCATTCAATCAGTCAATAAATGCCTTGTCCCACAGAGTTTCCTCCACTTAAACAATCCCATACTCATCTTTTTTTCTCCCACTATGGTGACAATTCTCTCTTTCCCTATCCAGTCATTTTTTTCTTTAGTATATTTGTGTATGTGTGTGTGTGTGTATGTGTATACAGGAGTGCACATACATGCACGTGTACTTATACATACATGTGTGTACACACATATGGTATATACACATGTACATATGTGTATGTGCACGGACTATCTACATATATTTTATATATACACATACAAGCATACACAAAAACAGTAAACTAACTACAAGGTAATTGTGAGGGTTTTTTTTTTAATGGATCAATTCCAGGTCTTTTATGGGCCTATACAATATTCATTAAGCAATAAAAATCCACTATTTATAGGCTTATAGATTTAGAACTAGAAGGAATGGCTCAAAGGCCATCTAGTCCAACTCCCTCATCTTACAGATTAGAAAGCAGAGACCCAGAAAGGTTAAGGGGCTTACTCTTAGTCTCAGAGGCAATGATGGGGGAGGGGAAGATTTAATTCCATTGCTGCCATAATTATTGGTAAATGCTGAGAACAGCAATAATATGTTGGCTACTGTTTAAAACCTAGAGGATGATACAGTCACTACTCTGAATACTTACAGTCTCTGTATAGACAGATTTAAATCTTTATCTCATAAACTACCTAAATGTCCTGGATGTTTATTTGAATAAAATTTATGGCTGTGGGGAAAGTGGAAAATCCAGATTTCCTGAGGATGCTCTTCAGGCTTTAAAGTCTTTGTCTCTTTGGAGATATATTGATCGCTTCTTTGTTTGAAAGCAGCTGAGTAGACTGCGTGACCTCCGGACCCTTTAGGCACATTTCTGTGTTTCTGTGGTGATTTTAAAGCTTGGGCTGGCAGAGTGGCTTTGAGGGTGCTTCACTTACCCCTTGGAGGTCAGTTAAGCAAGGCCTTCTCTACCAGTCAGTGTTCTCATTTGGCAAATATTTAACTCCCAGATGGTTCTTGGCTATCACTGCTCCAAGACAGACACCAACCTAAGATCAAAGATTAAAACATGTAGATTTGGCGGAACAACACAGTTACTACACAAATTGGGATCTCGGCTCCATTCATCATTTTAAATAGAAAAATGGAGCTTCTGTCTTCATAAATAACACCTGGTTGTATAGAGATAACACAGAATTACATGGTTTCAAAGAAGTAATCTTGGCTTCCTTTAAGGCATGAATGCATGTTTCATGGTATTTAAGTCAAACTTTGAGCATCTAAGGAAGTATATGTGGAAACTTGAATATAATGTGACAAATTTTCATTCATCATCTCCCAAAATTCTGGAAAAAGGGAATCACATAGATGTGGTCTCCAGTTAGTGCATGTCATCTTAGGTCCATTTTCCCCTTGGGTTTCTAGATAATAAAAAAAATAGCAAGGGACCTGAATAGCTTGAGAAGTAGATAAATGGAAAGAGAAACCAAGGAGTTGCAGATAATAACTCAAGAATCATTCTTTCCTATGCCATTTAAACTCCTGCCCTTGCAGATAGAATCTTAGCACTTGAAGACTCTTTGAGAGACAATCCATTCTCAGGATTAGCAGCTAAATCATCCACAAGCCTCCACAGAACTTGCCAAGATTGTAAAGGTTAAAGATGGGGAAAGGCCTTTAGGTTAGCAGGGTGATTTTGCTCATACTCTGATCCAGTCTTACTTAGGAAAATTTTTTTTCCTGTCTGATATTTCCTATCCATAGCTACATCTGGGGAGTCTGAAATTAGTAAATTCAATTCAGCACAGAAAAAAAGCTCACAGATTCCAACATCGTCACCCCTAAAATAAGATTCCCTGAGTATAGCAATTAGCTCCTCATTCGTATGGTCTACACCTGCTTCCTCAATTTCTTATGCATCTATTCCCTTCTTAACCCCCAGCAGTCTGACTTCTGTTCCTAACAGTCTATTGAAACTCCTCTCTTCAAAGCTGCTAATGCGTTCCTTATTGCCAAATGTGACTGCTCTTTCCTCTGCCCTCACCCTCCTTGATCTGACACTTCTAACTACTTACTCCTTGAAAGCATTTCTTGGCTTCCATTCTCATCCTACTTTATTAATCATCTTTTTAGTCTGCTTTATGGGATCTTCTTCAAAAGAGTGCCTGTCTGCATCCTGAGAACTCTCCCCTACCCACTAAAAATTAGAGAAACATTACATATCTGGCCAGATTGCCTCAAATTCTCTTTATCAGCTACTGACCATGAAAATTTAACCAATCTCCTTTAACACTTTGGCTGCCCACAGACTTGCTTTTAATTCTAGGACTCTGCTAAGGGTTCCTTTTGTTTTTCCTTGGAGAAGGACCTGAGACACTGACCCAAAATTAAATGCAATAAGGATTTGTCAAACACCGACAACATCTGATAGTCTGTGCTAGATCCGGGGAATGTAATAACAAAAATGAAAAAGTCTTGTCCCCAAGGAGCATGAATTCCACTGAAAGAAAATACACAGACTCATATAAGGGAACAAAGTTGTTCCTAAGATTGGTTCACCAGATAATATGGTGGTAGAATCGATTATAATACTAAATGTTGTCAGAAGCCTCTCCCTACAAGCATAGAATCGCCACTCTGCAAGAATCTTTAGCAAAGCAAATTGGTTGCTAAAATCACTATTAATTAAAATCACTATTAATGGAAGACCCACCTTTGCTGATTGATACACTTGGAAACTACTCCTGAACTGATAAGTAACATAAATCCAAACACACCCCATAGAAAATTGATTATTGCCTAGTACTTATCTTCTTGCTTGGGTTCTTAAACAACTTAGCTCCAAGACACTAAGTCCTATTGATTCAGTTATATTTCCAACAAAACCAAGTAAAGGGTTGGTCTTAACCTGGCTATGCTTTTTAAGGGCTTGGGAAATTTTTTCCGCATGGAGAAGCCCTCCTTGTTGGTTGTTAAAATCCTGAAATACTGCCAGTCAATATCTTCCCAAGAGGCAGCATGGCATAGTGGAAAGAGAAAGCTAAATTTGCAGTTAGGAAGATCTGAATTCAAATATTACCTCAGATTATTATTATTATTAACTGTGTGATCATGGGCATGTCACTTAACCACTCTCAGCCTCCATTTCCTCATCTGTAAAAATGAGGCTAATAATAGTGCCTGCTTTTAAGTATTAAATGAGATAATATGTGTGAAGAGCTTTTATCTCCTTAAAAGACTATGATAAATGTTAGCTATTATTATTAATCCTATCACCAGTATCCTTCAAAGTTCTGTCTGGTTCATCTGCCTATAGAATACTTAAATGATTCATTTGACATCTTAAATTCAGTCTACTCAAAAACTGGATTCATCATCTTCTCTCCAAACTCAGCTCCCTATATCACTTTCAAGGTCATTTGTCCCATACATTATGGAGAGAGTTCTTGTCCACATACAGAGCAATCTAGATGGTCTCAGGAATCCCTCCCAACTCTGAGATGCTATGATGTATGTATGTGTGTGTGTGTGTGTGTGTGTGTGTTGGGATGATGATCAATGACAATATTAATTTTCTAATTTTATCAGGCTACAAACTTTGGAGTCATCATTGAATCTTCACTCTCTCTCAACTCTTTTACCTAATTTACTAACACATTCTGTCCCCTCTCCCTTCAAATCTTTCAGGCCATTTTTTCTAGCATTCCTCTCCCCCCATCCCTCGCTCTCCTTTGCCACTGCTACTACTCCTTCTGTTTGAAATTTTCACCTATGGATAATTGTGATCACCTCCTAGCTGACTTCTCTACCTTTCCCCCCTTCCTCATTCTAATTGATAGACTGATGACGTGGGAACCCGAAATTATCTCCTGGGCATCAGGAGAACATCAAGATGGTAAGCTGAGTTTCTTAGTTAATTAGCATTAAAAAGGTTCCACTAAAGGGCAGTCTATTGTTGAGGGCTTAATCTACTTGGGAGTGCTACTAGACAATCAATAAGTCCTTGATCAGTCTACTCAATCTAAAGGGGGCCCGTGGGAGGTTGGAGTGGAACAGGGCAGGGACTGAAAAGAAAGGGCCATTTTCCATAGAACCACTATTTCTATCTATCCAACCTGTGGGTCACTGTGTGGGTCATTTGTCTAGGGATGTGCATTGTGGGGATTTGTCCAATTAAACTCTTGGCTTGTCCCCCACTTGCTCCACTCCCTGAGCTTTCCTGCTATATTTAAATGCAAAGAATACTCATCATATGAGCATGAGATCACACAACCGTGGCTTCACCATATACAGTTTCTCTACTTATAACTAAAAATATAAATAACATAACTTTACTTATAATTAAAGAAGAAAAAGGAAAGGTAGACATTAAATATAGAGTAAAATGACTAGTGCAATGTGAACAAGGTCCCCAGGAAGCCCTCAACTAGTCTATTGATGTGCCTGAAAAATTTCCAACAATGTTTCTGTATTTTGTCTCAGGTTCTGTCAGCTACTCCCACCAATAATGAGCAAATATTCTCTCACACTCACGTTCTTCAATCAATCAATCAAGGTATACTATGGTCCAGACATTGTAAGTACTAAGGAAAAAAATGAAAAATTGATACTAAGCCTGACCTCAAGGAGCTTGCATTCCATTGGAAAATCAATATCTAGTATCAATGTAGGCAACTCAGGATTCAGCGTTACTTGTCTGGTCTCTGACTCATTCTCAAGCACAGCATTTAAATTTAAGTTGGGTTTAGTCAGTACTTGAATTAAATTTAAAGTTGAACTTAAATTTGTTTTTTGGACAACCAGCTATCATTAAGTTCGATTAGACTTTTCACCCCTATTGTAAAATCATCTCACTATTTTTTGAGTTCATTCTGTCAACTGTTCTACAATAGTTGGCCACCCAACAATCTGGATTCAGAATTGAGTACCTTCCCAGTTTTTCTAGCTCTTCTACTCTAGCCACACGTCCAGCTTTTCTTGCCTCCGTCTCTCCTCATGTGCTCATTACTAAGATGGATCCTTGAAGCTAATTCAATCACAAGAGTGAGGAAATCGGGTTATGGGTCCATGGTTAGAGTGCACTCCAGTTAGAAGAAGAATGGATTCTCTGTCTGTGTAGCTAGAGTGAAAGATCATGCTTTCCAGCATCCTAGTGCTGATCTCAGTGTTACATTTCCAGCACCGTGAATTGTGATAACAAAACCCCAGTAAATACTTTTTACCTTAGTGGTATATTCTAATCTCTTTCCCCTCCCCAATTGATTCTGCATAATTAAAAACAGGACCCTGCATGGGGATAAGTACCAAATATGAAAGTTCAGACCTAGACCATCAGGATGTGTGCATGAAAGGATCTATGCTATTAATTCACCTTGTATAGTGCTACTAGATAACTTTTCTTAAAAAGCAGCTTTTTCTTGGCACTCCTATGATCAAGAATCACAAATGGCTTATGATATAGGAATGATGGGCATGAAGTAAAAAATATAGGAGGACTCATTAAAAAATACACGTATTGTATTTGCTAGACTTGTGAATGAGATTAAATGAGTTTTATATTGAAAATGAAGGGAAGGAGAAAAATGGCAACATACTTCCACTGAGCCAGATACACCTATGTATGACTTAGGAAGAAGAATATCAGGAGAGATGGTCAATAATTTATAAGAGACAATATCCAAAGAGAGAGCCAACTATAAAACCTTGGCCTTAGACGGCCAAATCCAAATGCAAAAAGCATGGGTAATAAAAAAAACAGTGAACATCTGATCTTAACATAAGGTCATAAATTCAGTCTCACTAAAACTTGGTAGTATATGACTCATGACTGGCTTTGCAAAGAAAACTTTATTCAAAAAGATCAGATTGGATAAAAGGGACGGTAGAGTAAAAGTTTATTAAGAAGATATATGAGAAATTCTGCAAACCAGACAGGGGAAGTTTGGTGGAGAGAATTAGGTGAGGATCAATGGAGGAAGAAACAGAAGTAATATGGTGGTGTAAATATGCTTTCTAAGGAAAAAAAGATTAGATTGGACATAAAAGCATGACATGGTAATAATATTCAGAAAGCCATTTTGGACAGGCACAGTGTATAGAGCATTGAGCTGGGGATTAGAATTCTACCTCAGACACATACTAGACATGTGACCCTGAGCAAGTCATCAAACCCTGGGCATCATTATAGGTAAGCATCAGTTCCCTCAACTGTAAAATAGAGATAATTATACCATTAAGCTAAAAAAAAAGTATCAAATGAGCATCAAATCCGATAATGTATGCAAAGTGCTTAGCAAACCTTTAAAGTGCTCTATAAATGCCAGCTATTTTTAGTGATGGAGAGCTTAAATTACTCAGATATCAGCTGGAATTTTCTCTTTACTAAAAGCAAAGCAGCTATAAATCGTTAACTCAAGTTAATCAAAATATTTTTTTCCCCTAAAAAGTAGAGGAAGCAGTAAGGGGAACTGCTATTTGGATTCTCATTTTGGCCAATAAAGAGAAAGTGGTTGTTCAAGTGGAGATAATGGCAAACTGAAAGAAGAAGAAAAAAATGATTACTCCATGTGACAATTCTTAGTTTATTGAGGGGAAAAAAGCCACATATAGCTTGATATATGCTATAGTTTGGCATTGTGGATGGACAGGTGGTACATAAACTTCAAAGAGTTCAGAGAAAAGATAGGTGGAATCTCATGATCTAAATTCCACAGGAGAAAATGGACCAAGAGGGAAGCTCTTCTTGAGACGTTCCCAAGAACAGAATGCCGATAATACTAATTCTGAAAAGGGGAACTGGATGAAGAAACATATTTGGATGCTCAAATGACTGACCTACCAGCTTAGATTTTTAAAAATTAAAATAGAAAAGATGGAAGCAAGGGCAGGTAATTGGAAATCAATACAATAGATGGTGGAATATGCCTGTAAGAATAATGCCACTTACGCTAATGCTCAAAAAGGGTTGAGGCTGACTGTGAATGCTGAAGACAATGCCCAAGGGCTAGGGATAATGCTATGGATCACAGCTGCTCAGAATAGATGAGACAATAATGATGGAAAATGGAGAGAAAGCAGAACTGGCCAACTTTTGTTTGCCTTTTATTTCATCTGATAAATAGGATGGCAGAAAACAGCTTGAGAGAGAAAAACAAAAATATTTAATAGGAAGGAAGTTGAATTCTAAAGAAATGAGGATATAATAAGAGTGAGCAGCGAGTTGCTAAGAATCAAGATAATAGTCCCTCAGTCCTTTTTGTAGTGTCAAGAAACTGGAAACTGAATGGATGCCCATCAATTGGAGAAAGGCTGAATAAGTTATGGTACATTATTATTCTATAAGAAATGATGAGCAGGATGATTTCAGAGAGGCCTGGAGAGACTTACATGAACTGGTGCTAAGTGAAGTGAGTAGAAGCAGGAGAATATTGTACACAGCAACAAAATTATACAATGATCAATTCTGATGGACCTGGCTCTTTTTCAATAGTGAGGTAATTCAGGCCAATTCTAATGGTCTTGTGATGGAGAGAGCCATCTGCACCCAGAGAGAGGACTATGAGGACTGAGTGTGGATCACAACATTGTATTTTCATTCTTCTTCTTCTTGTTTGATTGAATTTTGTTTTCTTTCTCATTTTTCCCTTTTTGATTGATTTTTCTTGTGCAGCATGATATTTGTGGAAATATGTGTGGAAGAATTACACATGTTTAATATATATTGGATTATATATGATCTAGGAGAGGGGATAGGGGAAGAGAGGAAAAAATTTGGAACACAAGATTTTGCAAGGGCAAATGCTAAAATTATTTATGCATATGTTTTAAAAATAAAAAGCTTTAATAAAAAAGAAAAATATATAATAGCCCCTGATAAACTATAGATCAGAGCATTAAAAAAACTTGGTAGATATAATTGATGAGATATTTATCAGATTTTTTTGGGGAAAAATTATGGAGAATAGGAAATATACTACAGGACTAAAGATAGACAAATGTCTGATTTTTTGGAAAATAAATGAAGATATATTCTATTAACTACAAGCTAATAAATCTTTTTTTGTGAAACTTTTCTCCTGAAAAAATTTGAGGATATTTTATTTAAAATATGGTTTGTAAACATTTTGAAAGGGAAAGAGTGACCTATAAGATCTGACATTAACTAATCAGGAACAGATCTTGCTACACTGTATTTCCTTTTTTAATAGGATTACTAGATTGATAGATCAGGGAAGTGCTGGAACCTGTTCTGATTCAAAACACATCAGTGAGCTGGGTGAAAGTAAAGCTTAGATGATTATTAAGTTTGCAAATGATATGGTATGGATAATGAAGGTTTTGATAAAGTTCTTGACCTTATAGAATGCTGTATTGAACCCAATGTTATAAAATATAATAGGAATAATAAGATTTACTTTTTCATATATTTAGAAACCCTTAGATTGTGGTTACATGGAAGATAGATCTTGCCCTTTGGGCTTAGCTCTCATTCTTGCTTGTGTGACAGATACAAAGCATGTTCGTTTCCCCTAAATACTGGGAGGATTCAAATCCACATAGCAATGTGAGGTTCTTCTAGAAGTGATCCTCTGAAATATTGAAGGGTATAGCCTCTTCATTTGCAGACAGGGAATCACATAGACTTTCTAGGGCTAAGTTGGGGATTGGTCTGATGGAAATATGTGGGCCTTAGTGTCATGTTCAAAAAAAAAACACACCCAACAGAATTAAACTTGTGGGCACTAGTTAGTTAGCTAGGAAAAGATCTTTTCTGCATTCCAATGAGCTTGGAACTTGGGCCAACATTTCTATTTCCAGAAAGGAAGCCTTCTTCTAACTATATCTCTTAAAGAAAAAAAAAAAGAAAGACCATTCTCCATGGGAGGGGATGGGGTATATGTGTGTATAAGGGAGAACTAAGACTTTTCCCCCCAGGAAGATTTTTTCCTTTAAATTCAATGAATGGGTATGTTACTGTCTTTTTTCTTTTTTTTTTTTCTAAAAGAGCTTTACCAAGGCTTCAAATTATGAGGAAGACCACACTTGGGTCCAGTGGAGCAATGCTGAGAAGCATCCACACGAAAACACCAGGGAGAAATGCCCAGTAGAAATTATATGTCTGGATGATATTATATGTTCAGTGAAAATTCGAAAGAGATTATACATTATCTAAGACAAATGGTTAGTGGATCTGATAGGAATTATGGTCATAGCTCCAAAATATGTGGGCAGCCTTTCAATGACAAGGAAATAACACTGACATATCTGTTTCCTAAGAGTGTATTTCTCCACATGTATTTCCTAAGTCTATCTACTCTTCCTAGTGAAATTAGGCTCATTTCTGAGAGAGGGTATTCAAAGTTTATAGTGGTAGGGATGTCTTATTGCTACTTTTTCTTGCTATATTATTTCACTAAATGCTTTCAATTTAAATTAACTCTATCCTTAAGTAGGAAAGGAAACCATACAAATGAAGGATCATAAACTATGGTTTTAGTACAAATCTATAGTGTTCTTTTGTCTCCGGGTGAGCCACTATGCAAGTTGGAAGGGTTTCCAGGGGTTACAGGATAAATTCAAAGTCTCATATTTGGGTTCAAAAATGTCTTTTTCAGAATTATATAATAGGAAAGCACAACTAGACATCTGGAACTGATCTGCTCATTTTTAGTGGATTGCAAGTTCAATATGAATCAACAGTCTAACTTGGCAGCCCAAGCAACAAATGTGATTTTAGATTTAAGAGAAACAAGATCAGAATAAGAGAGAGGAATAAATTGACATTGCTTGCTATCAAATGTATTAAGGGAAAGTTATAAATTCTTTGAACAAAGGTCTTATTGTCATTTTACCAAAAAACATGCTTCAAGATCATTTTTATTGGCAATGACCAAATTATTCAGAGATAATAACTCCATTAGTTCCTATGGAAAGATATATTCTTGGTTACCTATGCAATTCAGTGTTTTTCAGTACCTTATGCTGCTAGGAAAAATATTCTATTTCTAAAATTTATGATTTCAAGGACGATACTGATCTTGGTGCAAGTGAAGGAGTTTTTTCTGGTGACCTAGTTCCTGAGACTCTAGATAAAAAGATTTTGTGAGTGGAGATAATTCTATGCTTATCATCCTATTTAACCACTCATCCTTGGGATCCTAGAATAACAGCTGACCCATATCAGAACCATCACCTTTTAGTTACAAAAAGGGAAAACTGGAGAGCTATCCATGACACTACCAACTCATCTCATGTACTGCTGCCAGGATTGTGAGCCATATTGGTGGTGTTGCAACCCTAATTAAGTGTGATCACAGGCCTGTCCAAAAGTCCAAAAGTCAAGATGAAGAATGAAGCAACTACAGCACCTTCATCTCCTGCCCTCCTGAGATCTCTGATGAACATCAAGAATACCCTTTAAAACATTGATGAGGACATGTGAGCTCTGCATGTATTCTGTCTTTCCTCTCTTGTTTAGTAGCTAGCTCAGAACAAAAATCTTTCATTTAGAAAGCAATTAAAGATATAAGTAGGAAATAATACAGACAGGAGAATTTGAGCAGTTCCTCCTTTCAAATTTTTCTTCAGCCCCACCTCAACAACAGTAATTATTGTGGTGATTATTCTGATTATTTATTTAATAATAAATTAGTTGGAAGTTATTATTAGTAGTATTGTTAACAATTATTAATTAATAAAGTAGCAAAAAAAGGATTCTTATTCAGACATAACTAGGTTGTACTAGATAACCCCTAAAATTCTTCTAATTCTGACTTTGGAATACTGTGAATCTCAACATACATAGCCAGACTCTTTAACTTTACTCCTGGAATACTGTGAATCTCAACATACATAGCCAGACTCTTTAACTTTTACTCCTGGAATACTGTGAATCTCAACATACATAGCCAGACTCTTTAACTTTTACTCCTTTTATCAGTTTGCTGAAACTGGACCTCTTCCCAGAACAATATGTTTTTAAAAGCTCACAATTAAAAGATATATTAAATTTCAGTTTTAAGTTGATGAAAATAAAGATATATTTTTTCCATCCAAGTTTAGGGACCCCTTGAAATTTATTCAGACCTCTTAGAGATCCCCATGGAATCCAAGGCAGTAGAAAATTTTCCATTTGGATTTTACAAAAGACATTGACCATGATTATTGCAAACATTCAATGAGTATAGGCCTAACTTTTATGCTACATTTGATAGTGAAATAGGATCATAGGACTGTTTTCTCAGTGGTTGTATATCTCAAGGAAACTTGTTTGATCTTTATATATTTATGAGACATATTTGGAGAGGTTTTAAGATTGCATTTTCCTTGGGACATCATTAAAAAAATCAATATAATAAGGCTAGTGGAGTTTTCCCCTCAACATAATTTTTTCGATAAAAGACTTAAAAATTGTCCTTAGAATTCATTGAAAACCTAAACTAATACCGGGCTTTGGTACTTTTGACATTCTAACCAGATTGTGCCACCTTTATGAATTTATCAAGGTACTTGCTTTTACTGTCTTTTAAAAATCTAAATTGAACTCTATAAATTTGTCAAACTCTTTAAAAGTTAAACATTTCTTCATGAAAACCATTTATAATTATGGTTCTAGAGTTTTAATCTTAAGAGCTTCCCAAACTCCTGGGATCAATTTTTCCTGTAAAATTTTAGGTCATGGGGTCATACCAATCCTTTTTGTGAATTGTTTGAAACCTACTCTTTCTTAATCTGGGGAGTAAACCAGAATATGCCTAATTTGCCAGCCTTCATCCCTCATAAAATCTGAGATACTCTTATCATTCCTTCTAAAGATTCTTGTCATTTCTACATTAGCAGCGGTTTCTCCTTTTATTAATCAGAATTAGGTTTAACTATAGTTTGCTTTGTTACTTCTTCACCGTTTGAAGAGCAAAATTATCATTTCAAGTCAAGAATTTATTAAATGACCTAATAGAAAAGAGAGTTTCAGCATGTCTGGATATATTTGATCTTGGAGGTGATAAGGAACCACTAAAGTTTATTGAGTTGGAATATGTGTGTGTATGCATGAGAGAGAGAGAGAGAGAGAGAGAGAGAGAGAGAGAGAGAGAGAGAGAGAGAGAGAGAGAGAGAGAAACAGAGAGAGAGACAGAGACAGAGAGAGACAGAGAGACAGAGACAGAGAGAGAGAGAAACAGAGAGAGAGAGACAGAGAGAGAGAAACAGAGAGAGAGAGAAACAGAGAGAGAGAGAAACAGAGAGAGAGAAACAGAGAGAGAGAAACAGAGAGAGAAACAGAGAGAGAGAAAGAGAGAGAAACAGAGAGAGAGAGAAACAGAGAGAAAGAGAGAGACAGAGAGAGAGAGAGAGAGAGAGAGAGAGAGAGAGAGAGAGAGAGAAAGAGAGAGAGAAACAGAGAGAAAGAGAGAGAGAGAGAGAGAGAGAGAGAAAGAGAGAGAGAGAGAGAGAGAGAGAGAGAGAGAGAGAGAGAGAGAGAGAGAGAGAGAGAGTATCATTCTTGTGCTTTAAGAAGAGCACTTACCTGACTCAATGCCATTACGCATGACTTGATTGTTGTACTATCTAGGAAGGCAGTCAGTTAAAATTTTGTGTAATCCTGCACTGTTTGGGATCCAGGACATAGAGTCTAACCATGTGTCATTTTAAACAATGATGATACAATCTGCATATTTGGCTTTAGGGCTCCATTATCTGATCTTTCACAACCAAAATTAGTCCTCCAAAACTGGAGAAGTGGTGAAGACTGGTCCACAGTAATCATTTTTGGGACAGACCATGACAAATATGTAAACATTAATGAAGTCACCTTCCCTTCTCTTACTTAACTTGGAAAAGTTAGTAAGTCACTGTTAATCAGGCACTGAATTCAGTTAAAAATGTTTATTAATAGCTACTATGTTCATGGTGTTTAGAATACAAAGATGAAAAAAAATTCTGCTTTCAAGAAGTTTCCATTCTACTAGAACATGAAATATATACAAGTAAATGGAAAAAATACACATAAATCTAAATAATTTCAAGAAGGAGTGGGAAAAGATTGAGAACTTCTTGAATTGATATGTCAGCCATGAAATGATGGGGAAAATGGCATTCACAGATGATAATGATCATTTCTAATGTAAGAAGAGTCCCTCTTCTGTTGATAATCATCATTTTCTAGGTTTAAGAGGAGACTTTGTTTTTATTTGGCCCAATAAGAGTCATTTTCCTCATCTTTGCAGTTGATTTGGTCCAGGTGACAATTATTATTTTGATCCCAGAAGAAAACACACTTGATTGGTCAGGCATGTAGTGGTAGCTATAGCAAAGAGCAAAACTCATTGTTAGGGGAACTAGCCATAGTTCTGAGAGAATTTCAGACAATCTTCCAGAGCAAAGTTTCTTATAATCTAAAGATACTTACTAAGGAAAAGATGTATTAAGACTTTTATGTTTAGGTTAAAGCAGTGGAATATACTATTAATTAAATTTAGAAAATAATTGCTGGGGTTTCAAGTTATTTTAGAGAGCAAAGAGTTGGTATTGGTGGAAGTTTTCATGAGAGAAATGAGAGAGGATCTTAAGGACTGATTAAACACATAGAACCACAGGATTTTGGAGGGCTAATCAACTTGAATACACATCTCAATGGAGGTACAGAAGAAGTACTTATTTTAATTTTTATTAATTACTTAATTTTTTGGTTAAACACATATATTAACTTTTTAAATAAACATTTCTTTATGAGTCATGTTGGGAGAGAAAAATCAGAATAACAGGGAAAAACCATGAGAGAAAAATAAAGCAAAAAAAATGAACATAGCATGTGTTGATTTATATTCAATCTCCATAGTTCTCTTTCTGGGTGCATACGGTGTTTTCTATCCAAAGTTTATTGGGATTGCTTTGGATCACTGAACTGCTGAGAAGAACCAAGTCTTGATCATCGTGGTACTTCAGTTTTGTGTAAGAAATCATAAAGCAGACAGGAAAAAAGTAGGAAAGTTGAGAGGTGATTTAACTCAGAACTAGTAAAAGATGTCCATTGCCCATGTGGTAAGAATATGGAATAAGGCACAAGTTTTATTCATAGAGTGAGGAAACAACTCACCAAGATGAGTACTACAATGAGAGCCACTTTAGATGAGAATAGTACAAGAGAAATGACACTAAAATTCTTGGCTGGGGGACAGAGCTCACCAAAAATCAAGAGGGGAATCCAGGTTGATTGAAGAACTTACCTACCATATTTACGCCCAGGAGAAAAATGCTTTGAAGCTCCAGGAAAAGTCAAAATGAAAGTATCCACAAAGTTTTGATAGATTCTGCAACACTGGTGAAAGAAAAAATAAAGAGTGTGTGATCATCATGGAAGGCAGACCTTTGGTGGAAGGAATATAAGGACAAAAATCCATTTCAATTGGCAAGAAAAACGAAGTCAAGGACAAATAATTTGGACAATCATTGATATTTAGGTGATTAGGTTAGTGTTTGGGCTACCATGATTAGCATAAACTACATTTTCAAACTAAATAAATTGCTTAAGTTTCTCTGGTAAGGAATACCTCTGCCCAAATAGGAACCTATCTGGAATCTTTCCCAATAGATGCTAGTTACAATGAAGAATAAGAAGACCCAGAATATTGAAATTTGCTAGCCATATTTAGCAAAGACAAAGTAGATAGTTTGCTTCTCTGCCAGGAATATTATTGATTGTCCTATATATATATATTTTTTTTTTAGGATGTCATCACTTTATGGGTGTGGTTTTATAATTTAAATGACTATGATAGTACAGGTACATAGTCTGGCAAGATATCAAAGAGTGGATTATTTAACCATTTTAATTGCTACTGAGTGTCTATTTTCTTTGTTTTTTTTAGAAGATTGGAGGTGCAACCATATACTAGTAAATGTAATTGCTATGAATCTATTATTTATTACCACTTATTTCTGACATCCTAGGAAGAATGTAGGTGTGCCACATTTGCATAAAACTAGTTTTGCAAAGGATTTATAATCTTATGATCATTCAGATTTGGGGCAAATTAGACATAATTTCATTTGCCTCATGAAGGCAAGCCCATGGGACTCTTTTTGGACACTATGAATACTAGGTTATAACCTTTAGATTAACTAGGGTTTGTAGAAATGAGGCTATTTCTAAAAAAGCATAAAAGAACTTTTATAGTGGAAGGGAAGATAAAGTAGTTAGGGGACAACTTAAACTTTTTTTGTCATTGGAATTGGCTCAAAGAGGGAAAAACATACATTCTCTGTTGGATATAGAAATCTATTTTACCCTATAGGAAAATAGGAAGTAGAGAGAACATAGGAAGAGAAAGGGGGAGACTGATAGAAGAAAGGATGAATTAGGGGAGGCAAAAAACATTTTTGAAAATGGGTAGGGTAAAAGGAGAGAATAGGATAAACAGGAGAGAAAATCTGATGGAGGGGAAAACACAGTAATCATAATTGAAAAAAATTTGCAGCAAGTTTTTCTGATAAAGATCTCATTTCTCAAATATATAGAAAATTGAGGCAAATTTGTAATACAAAGTCATTTTCCAATTGATAAATGATCAAAGGATACGAATAGGCAATTTTCAGATGAAGTAATCAAAGTCATTTATGATCATATGAAAAATGCTCTAAATAACTCCTGATTAGAGAAATATAAATTTAAAATATTCAGAGATTCCATCCTATACCTATCATATTGGCTAATATATGACAGAAAATTAAAATGACAGATTTTGGAAGAGATGTGGGAAAATTGAAATATTAATGCATTGTTGCTAGAGTTGTGAACTGATTCAACATTTCTGGAGAACAATTTGGAACTCTGTCCAAAGGGCTTTTAAACTGTGCATACCTCTTGACCCAGCAATACCACTAGTATGTCTATATTCCAGAGAGATAAAACAATACAAAAGGAAAAGGCCCTATATGTACAAAAATATTTATAGCAGCTCTGTAAATGGTGCTGAAGATTTGGAAATTGAGGGAATGTTCATCAACTGGGGAATGGTTAAAAAAAGTTGTGGTATATGATTGTGGTAGAATACTATTGTGCTATAAGAAATAATAAGCAGGATAGTTCCAGAAAAACCTGGAAAGACTTGAACTGATGAAAATTGAAGTGAGCAGAGCCAGGAGAAAATTGTACATAATAACAGCAACATTTTATAATAAAAAACTATGAATGACATGGCTATTCTCAGTATTACAATGATGCAAGACAATTCTGAAAGATTGGTGATGAAAAAACTGCTATCCAACTATCTACCTTCAGAGAAAGAACTGATGGAATTCAAATATAGATTGAGACATAGTTTTTCACAACTTTCTTATTTTTCTTGTTCATTTTGGTATGTGTTTTCTTTCACAACATGGCTAAAAGAAAAATGTTGATTGCATATGAACTGTCTATATAAAACTGTCATCTCAGAGAAGGGGAAGGGAAGTGAGAGAGAGAATTTGGAACTCAAAAATCTAAAAACAAATGTTAAAAATTATTTTACGTGCAATTGGGAAAAATAAAGTATTTAATAAGGTTATTTCTGACTTTCTGGCTCAATCTGTTGTAGCTGACCTGGATGCCATTTTGATATTTTTATACCATAAGCAAGAATAGGTCCTCCACCTCAGGGTAGTTTTCAGCCAGATGTAGCACTATGATTTATACATCAAATTAGAGAAATAGGCCCTTCCAACAGCCCCAGGTAACTTTCCTGATTTTCTTTTTAGTGCCAGATAAATTACAAATGCATGTAGAATATATACAGGACATATGAACTTGTATAACATCCCCTGAAGTGAAACTCTTGTAGCTCTTCCTGGGAACTATTCACTTTTGACTGATAAAGGATAAAAGGATACTGGAGTACTCACAATGACTGAAGTCCCTGTCATTAATGATGAACCTGTGCTAAATTACCCTGGGGTCTAGAAGCTTTCTAGACCCTAGGAAAGCCATTTATAAGCCCCCAGTTCTTCTGGAATACACCTTTAAGTGAATCTTTGTTATGGGGACAGATACACTGGGGCTGACCCTTTTTAATGCAGCTTTTAGAGGACAGAGGGTTCTAAATCTGGAGGCCGCGCCTCCTATTTGCTTGGGCTAACCTCTGAAGAAAGAAAGCATACTGTAATTAAGGTTGAATTCCTAGTAATGAAAATGATCTTTAATGGCAACAGTGTTTGGATGGGGTTCAGTATCTGGTAATTATGTTCAGAATAATTTAAAAAACAACATGTATTAAGGAATCATCCATCCTGTTTGGGTATAATGCACAACAGAAATTTTTATTCTCTGGATATGACATGTATTAGACATAGTATAAAATACTCCAGCAAACATATTGTCTGGAATTCTGACTTTCAGAACCCCTAACTCCCTTCAGGGGCCAGTGTAAAGTCCTTCCTGGTTTCGCATTTGTTAGGATTTTCCCCTTTTCCCCCCAAATTTGCCTTCTTTATGCCTTATATTTATTTTATATTTATTGTTCTATGTACAGGTCATTTCTCCCCAGTAGAATGTAAATTTTTTGAAGTCAGGGACTGATTAGTTTTGTCTTTGCATTTCCAGTGTCTAGCATAATGCCTAGCTCACAATAAGGTAATAAAAAAGCTCACAAAAGATAATAAAAAAAAAGATAATAAAAGTTTGTTAAATTGAATTGGATGGTTGACCACTTGCTGAGTATATTATGGTGGGGGATTCTTTCCTATACAAGTTCAGCCAAATGACCTTTTTAATTCTATGATTCTGTGAAAAAGATTGGATCTAGAAGATTCTATGGAACAGAAAAAGGTAAAAGCAATCTCTGTACTAGGGATCACTTCTCCCATATAGTTGTAAAGCCCTTTGTAAAGCTGAAGCTATGATTTTGCAAAGGGCAGGTCTCAGAAGAGGTCATATGGATTCATCATGTTGTCTTGTTAGTAGCTTATCATTGGGAAAACCAAACAAGAGAATCAACTCTCCATAACTCCTGAGGGCCACATTCTGGGCTATGTGAAAGACTGGAACATGCTGTCAGAGCAACAGATCCTATCAAAAATCTTCGTTGTCGTGGTGGTCCTCCTCCTCCTCCTCCTCCTCCTCCTTTTCCTCCTTTTCTTCCTCCTTCTTCTCCTCCTTTTCTTCCTCCTCTCTTCCTCCTCCTCCTCCTTTTCCTCCTCCTCTTCTTTCTCCTCCTCCTCTTCTTTTTCCTTCTCTTTCACTTTCTCTTATTCCTCCTTCTCCCTGTGGAACATCACTTTTCTTTCCTGCCATGTGGGAAACTTTTTACCCAAAGTAAGTATTGTAGCTGATCTGGATGTCATTTTAGCATCTCAGCTTTATACTCTATGGAATAGGCTCCACACTTCCTTCTCCTTGATGAGACAGAAGGTAAAGAGGCAGAGTTCTCTCTCTAGGGAGTTTCTTATCCTTTTTTGGGCCATAGATCCCTCTGGCAGTCTGCTGAAGCCTTTGGACCCTTTCTTAGAATAATGTTTTTAAATGCATAAAATGAAACATGTAGTATTAAAAAGTAAACCAATTGTATGGAAATATAGTTAACAACATATTTTTAAAATGTTCATAGAACCAAGATTAAAAACTTTGCTCTAGAATCTAGGCTCTTTACCTTTTTTCTAATATGGAGCCCAACTTGTATTTGGTCCACACGTTACTTGGTAGTAACAGAAACTAACAAAACATAATATTTACATATTTCTCTTACATATCTTTTACCCTTCAAACTTGATGAAACAGAGAATCTCAGTTTTCCACTGCTCTTGTTGCCAAATCTTTTTGTTAAATGCTATGGACAACTGCTTATTTGTTATATCTATTCAAATACTTGTTAATTTATCAGAGGCTCTATTTCCATGGAGCTTCTTATAAAGTGTGTGTGTGTTTTTAAAGTATGCATCCCTACCTTTTTCTGTGTCTTTCCCTCTTTCTCCTCCTTCTTATCCTTCTCCTCTTTTTCCTCCTCCTCCTCCTCTTTCTCTTCTCCTTCTTTCTTCTTTTTTCTTCATTGATTTCTGAAAACCTTTTAATATAAACAGGAATGCTCCTTAATTGTTTTAGAGAAGGAATCCAACTTCCAGCCACTTCTTAAATTTTTTCCTTTCTTTACTCTTTTGATCAGAGTTCCATTTTCAGAATGCAAAAAACACTAAAGAAATATGTCACACAAGAGCATTCCTCAACAGATTAGTAATAAAAGGACATGAAAAAGCAATTTTACAAGAATGGTATTGTTCTATCAAAAATCATGTAAAAATGCTCTAAATCACTAATTAGAAGAGAAATGCAAACTGAAACATGTTAGGATTCTTACAAGGTGCTAAGTCATTGGAATGGATATAATTATCTAATTTAGCATGGTTCAGTATGATTGATCTGATCCTACAAGGAGATGTTATGGACCAAAACTTGAGACAAGTTCTAATGTACTTAGTTCACACCTTTAAAGGAGTTTGCTCATTGGTTCACACATTAGACTTCATACCTTTAGAGAACATATAGAAGGACAAGCTCACTCTCTGAGAGAAGATGCAGAGCCAGGATTCTGTGGGGAGATTCGCAAGTCCAAGAGATTCACAATTCACAAGGAGATTCAGAGCTAGGATTGACTTCTGGGAGATTCACAAGGCAGAAACCCACATTACCACACTCTTTGGAGACGGAATCTGATTCATTCCCACTTCAACCTTTCTGCTGGCTGGAGACATTTGGACAAGAGCTCTTGGGAACCAAGGAGAGAGATAGGCTTTTAAGAAAGCTAACTGGGACCAGAAAAAGATTCAGGATTTTGAAGGACATAATAAAGGATCTGGACTTTAACTCCTGGCTGCATTTGGTGATTACTGGAACTGAACTGAAACTAAGGCTGCCTTCAGAAGTTCCTCAAGAAACCTGCTCTCAGAGAACAATTATATTTTAGAGAAGAGAACATTACAGAAACAATTCTGAAGTTCTACTTAATACCTGTATTATTGGTAAAGACGATAAAAGAGTTGAAAAGTGAATTATTGGAAGGACTGTCGGAGTACAAGTCCACTAATGCGCTGTTGGTAGAACTAGGTCCTAGTATTTTGCAAATAATTTTAAACTATACCCCCAAAGCTACTAACTTTTTATTCTTCTTGATTCAGAGACTGAAGTCAAACAAAAAGAAAGGGATATAAATACAAAAAAAATGTAGAGCAGTACTTTTTGTTGTAGGAAAAACCCCAAACAAATGAAAAGGAAATAAAGTGGGTATCTATCAATAGGGAATAATAGTGGTATTTAAATATAAGGGAATATTATTGCTCCATAAGAAATAATAATAGAAGATTTAGAGAAACATGAGAGGAATTGTATGAATTGATAAAGAATAATATAAGCAGAAATGAGGACAATTAACAATAATGTAAAGGGAAACAACTTTGAAAGTTTGTAGAATAAGAATTACATAAGATACATTGTCAATAGTTTTCCTAACAGCAAAATCATGTCTACAGAATTCTTTTTTCCTCTTGGTGTTTTAGTGATCTTAGTAAAAATGGAAATGAAGTTAGCCTACTATGACCTGTTCACTGCTTTCCTTTCTAAATGTTAATCAACTATCCCTTTAATGATCCATTTTAGAATTTTCCCAGGAATCCAAGTCTAACTCATTGGTTTATAGTTTAAACACTATTTTATTCCTCTTTCTGAAAATTGAGATAACATTTGCCCTTCTCCAATCTTAAGTGTTTCCTTAGCTATTTTCCATGACCTTTCAAATATCACTAATAATGGTTCTATAGTCACATCTTCCACTTCCTTTAAGACACTGGAATTCATTTCCTTTAGGCCAGGTGTCTTGAATTCACCAAGGTCACTTAGATTTTTCTCCTTATTTCTCTTGGATAATAACTACCTCTTTTAGTCATTTTTGGTCTATCATTTCCAGTATAAAGTTTGTTTTGCTTTGCAGAGGGAACAAAAAAATTGTTGTTAATTAACTGATGAATAAAAATAAAATCTTAACCTAAGTCTATGTGAGAACCCAATAATGGCAGGGTTAGAGCCTAGTGGTTTTCTGAGAAATCAGCGCTGACATTATTTTAAACATCTTGTTCCACTTAAAGAGAACCCCATATAACCAGCTGCAATAGCTTTTGATGGAGATCAAGGGCCCTGGGAAATGTTCCAAGAGACAGAGTTAATTAGCTTGCAGCAAATGGAACAGGAGGCTCATTTCTTGGGCTGCTGAGAGCCAGGCCTCTCAAAGCACAAAGTTAAGAAATCATGACTCCAGGCCATTTCAGGCCTGTGTTGATCAGACAGGGGGGCAACCACAAGCCAGCCCAACTCTTTCCTGCTCATCTGCCAGCTAGTGGACTACTTTATCAGCCCAACCATGAGATGAACACGCAGCTTGTTTCAGGCCTGGGGTGATGGAACCAAATCATCTTGAGTGAACCTATAGATGGAGCTTCCACAAAGGGCTCAATTCTGATAATTAGACAACCCTCAAAAGTGAATGTTTGATTCTCAACTTCGAAACTTAAGGAAATCTCTCCTAATAGGTCCATACCAACCCTGTACTTGCCAGCGACCTGGCCAAAATGTTATCAAAGGAAAATTGTATTTTAAAAAAGGAAACCAGAAACATATAATGTGAGGGTTGAAATTATCCCACCTGTAATAAAAGAAACTGAGGCAGAACCACATAGGTTTGTGGTGAAAAAAATGCTTTTTTGAATGCTAAAACACTATAAACATGAGTAATCACATGTAAACTCCAAGTTGTGAACGGTCCCACTATTAAGTCTTTCCCAGGATCTCTTACAACTTTAAAATGTTGAATCACCTCTCTTATAATTTTCTCCCTGAGTTGCTCTCAAAAAATCTACTAGGTTGAAGTCTACTATGCTTCTTTGCTGAGGATCTAACTATAGTATTTTTTAAAATAGAAACTTATTACCCTTACATAGGTGATAATAATAAAAATTACAATAATTGACACTCATATAGAGCTTTATTGTTTACAAAATACTTTCCTCACTTAAATCTAAATGTTTCTCTCCATTTTATAGATGAGGAAACTGAGACTGTGTGAGTTAAAGTGATTTGCATCATATTCTTCAGCTTAATGAGTAAGGGGAATAAGGATTACTCACATTTCTAGTGGTTTATCATTCAAAAAAGCACTTTCTTCACACAAACTTATATATATGGCAAGTTGTACCAATAATATTATTCTTATTTGCCAATTAGGAAACAGGGAGAAGTACTAGCTGAATCATAGAATTCTGGAAGTGAACTCTGGAGAAGGAATTTTGTTCCATTTGCACTTCATCAAAAGCCTTCTCTACAATACAGCAAAAAGGTGATCATCCAGTTTTTGTTTGCAAACCTACAGCAGAGAGGAATCTGCTGCATCCTAAAGCAGCTCATCCCACTTGCAGCCAGCTTTAAGTGTTAAGAACCATAATTTTTGCCTCTGAACCACCTATTGCTTCAAGTTTTGCCTTCAGGAACCAAGCAAACCCTTATTTAGATTATTTAGGTTAGAAACTAATTTAACCCTTATTTTTCAGGACAGCTCTGCAATACTTAAAACCAATTATTTTCTCTTGTGCTAAATGTTCTTTTTTCCACCCTAAACATTCCGACTGCATTCAACTGATTTCATATAGCATGTTCTCCAAGACCATCACCAATCCTGATTTCCTCCTTTAGATGCTAAAATATAATCCTAGAACCAGATGTTGTATTCTGAGAAGTTGCTATAATCATGACAGAGTACAGTCAGTCTGTTAAGTACTGACTATGTGTCAGGCAAAAATGCCAACCAGTCCACAAGAAGCTTACATTCTAATGGGGAAAATAACATATAAACAATTATCTATATAAAGGATTCATACAGAATAAATGAAAGATAATCTCAGAAAGAAGGCAATATCTTCAATGTTATTTTTTATTTATTCTTTGTATAGTTTGCTTTGTATGTTGTTTCCTCTATTAGATTGTAAGTTCCTGAGGGCTTTTGACTTTCTATATATTTCCAGCACTTAGAACAGTACCTGGTATATAGTAGGTGCTTAAGAAATGTTTATTGATTGAGCAGTGTAGGAGTGGGGAGGTGGGGGAGGAATCTGGAAAAGACCTCTTGCAGAAGATAGCATTTAAATCAAGTCTTAAATGAGACCAACTTGGAAGTGGATGTGAAGACAGAAAATATCCTAAGCATGAGGGTACAGTCAATGAAAAGTCACGGATAAAATGAGAGGTTAGTAGTTCTTCCTTTCCTCTATCCATTTTCATAATTCTATCCACTCCAAGCTATAGTTCTACCTTTTCTTTAAAATTCTTCTTTCCTCTGATATAGAACCAAACCTTCTCCTTAACTTTCTTTGCCAGACACAATTCTGTCTGAGCTTAGTTTTCTACTCTACTCTAATTTTTTACAGGACAAGGTCATACTTTGTATTCATCCTCAGCTAACTTACCTTTCTTCCATTTTCTATAGAAGTTTTAAAATTTTAAATTGAATTCCTTGCCCATCCACATTCAGTCATTCATTCATTTAAGCACTGAGAATTGATCTTTTGATCTTATGCTTCTGCCATACAATTTCCTATTTATGTGTGTTCTCATCAGTGGTGAAATTGTGGTGGTATGCCCCAGTTTTATGGGGACAAAAATTTTTTTCTTGCTACATTTCTATTTCATTAAAATTCTTTGCTTTCAGTTAATTGAATTCTCTGGCTCACTATGATTGATCACTTTGATATCTTTGGACAGCTCCTGAATTGTTTACTCTCTCGTTTTCACAGTTTCGTTCTTGAAAATTTCCCTAGGATTCTCTTGGACTGACTTCCCTTTTACAATTATAGTCCATGGGAATCCTATCTCTTCCTTTTCTGAATCTTTTGAAATCTCATCTCAAAATCTAGGATTTGTGTCTGACTATGGCTTTTTTCTATTTTTTCTAACATTAATTCTAAAGTGGAAAAGAGGTCACTTCCCTCCATCCAAAAGTTTCCATTGTTTCTATAAGAATAATCAATTCCTCCTTGTTAACTAGCTTGCTCAGGGTCACATAGATTGTAAATGCTAGAGTCAAGATTTGATCCCAGAACTATTAACTCCATTTTAGTTCTCATTCCCCTCCATTGCACTGCCTTCAACTCCTCACAGAGTCAGCCCCCAGAGTAATTCATTCATTCTCCATGGTCTATTTTGGATTACAGGAAAACTTGCAGCACTGACTCTGCAGGAAGAATACTCAAAATTCTACCCCTCTTCTTATGTGGTTTTTACTTCTCTTCAAAAAGGCCTGAATGTTCCAGGGTGCTCCAAAGACCCCCACTTCTGGTTTCTAACGGTTCTAAGGAAACTGAATTGTTTCCCAATTTAGTCTCTTTAGGCACTTGGGTAGATTAGTTGAATTAGACTAATAAAGTCCTTTTTGATAATATTATTTAATCCCCAAGCCACATCCCAGGTAATGTCACATTTATGCCTGGGATAAAGGTTTCCCAGGGGAATAGCATTTCTGATATAACATCAGAGATGATAAAGCAGGGGTTGTATCTTACCTTTCTTTGTATCTTCAGTGCCTAGCACATGATAGTTACTTAATAAATGTTTATTAATGGAAAGAACTTTGGAGATTATCTAGTTCTGTCTTCTCCCCCCTCCTGACATTTTACAGATGAGGAAACTGAAGTTCTAAAAAGTAAAACAACTGACCCAAGTTTGTAGTGTGGCAGAATATTTCTGGAATTTCCTAAAGTTCACATATTATACAATTCCACTTGAGAAGTCAGAGCACAAATTAATATATATATTATATTATTAATTGATTCATTCATTCATAAAGCAAATATTCATTGTGTACTATGCTAAAGATAAGCGGGCATAACTCAGCTTTGTTACCAATATGATCCTGGGCAACTCAGCTTCCTGGAATTCAGGGTCTTCATCTAAAAACTGAGGAAGTAGGACTATTCTTCTCTAAGGTCCTTTGCAGCAAAATCCTGTCATTCAGTTTAATTCAACATAGACTCTGCTTTCAGGGAGTTTACAATGTAAGGGGAAAGGCAAAAGAGTGATTGTACAAATAATGATTCAAGGCAGAAGGAGATAAATGAAAAGAAATCCAGATAAAGTGACTGCATGTTGAGTTACACTTAGTGAGAAACACAAGAAAGTCCTATCCCTTTCTACCCTAAAGGCAAAATAAATGGTCTTTGTGATATGTGCAGTAGAGTGCTAAAGTCTGAGAATGTTTGTTGAGAAGGAACTTTAGAGGTCAATTAGCCCAACTTCTCCATTTTTCAGATAGTGAAAGGTTTGGAGAACTAAGTTGCATTGTAAGATAGGATACGTGGAAAACAACCTCCTGAGTTTAAATCTAGCCTCAAGTACTTATTAGCTATGTGACCCTGGGCAAGTCACTTACTTTAGTTTGCCTCAGTTTCCTCATCTGTAAAATGAGCTGAAAAAGAAAATGGCAAACTACTTAATATCCTTGCCAAGAAAACCCCTAATGGGATCATGAAGAATTGGACACAACTTCACAGTATCAACTGAACCTGAGGTTCCGAGAGAGGAAATCACATGTTCTAGGTGGCAGTAATAATAAGAAGAAGAACAATAGCATTTACTTAGGCTTACCATGTGCTTTGCATGTTATCTCATTTGATCTTCATGCCCACCCTATAAGATAGATGTTACTATAATTCCTATTTTGTAGAAGAAGAAACTGAGGTGAATTAAGTGACTTGTCCAGGGTCACACAGCTAGTAAGAGATTTAAGGCAGATTTAAACACCAGATCCCCAAATTCCAGATGCTCTAGGTAGTGCTCTATCCACTGAACCACCTCGCTGTCCAAAAAATTAGAAACTGATACAAGTGGGAATTAGAACCCAAGACTTTTTGCTTCTACTTCAGTAAATCATAGTATCTTCTATTCTGTTTCCAGCAAATTGTGAGATCTTCTTAGGCTACTTGTGAGAATAACATCCTACAAACCAATTCTCTTGGAGATGTGATGATATAAAATCCCATCTACATACAAAATGGAGGATCCTGACTATATCATATATATCTTCCATATCATGTAGGGACAGGAGAAATTAAACTGGTATTAATTTCATCAGAATGCATCTGAAACAGAATAGGTAGATAAGTGTTCATTATATTAAAATCTTTTAGACATACACATAGTTTTTTTGTCTGTCATGGAAATATTAAGCTCCTAGGTCTAACTTGCATTTAAAAATAACAATAGCTGGCTTTTATATGCATTTCCTCCAACCAAAAGCACTTCCTGGGCCTCAGTTGACTTATCTGTTGATAAAGCCTTTCCAGTTTTAAATCCTAAGAGCCAATAGTTGTCTATGTATTTTCAAAGCCTGTGATTATTTACACAAATTTCCTTTAAAATAAGACCTCCTACATTATGAAGTATAAAGGTCAGAGGACAGTCTCATAGGTTAAGAATCAATGAAGCAAAATAATACACTCTAGTACTGGCTGAAACAATGAACTGGCTTAAAAAGGCCTATCTTTAGGCTCTATAAAGTGAAGATTTGAGCAGGGTCAAGAGTCCCCTAATTCTACACCTAATTCTACAAAAACATCTACTCTCAAAAAATGTTTGGGATAGGTGGGAACCTATTCATAGTGATCTTCACTTGTTTTGAAGTTTACCAGAGGCACCTGGTCTGCATTGAAAAACTAGAATTATTATTAGAATATAATATGGCAATCTCCAGTCTACAACACTGCAGAAACCTCTTCCATAAAGAAATTTAACAGGAGAGCAAGCTAAAAGGAGGAGGAAGCAGATATAACCTAGTGTAGACCCTGAATGCAGGATCCAAGGAAACTCATGCCTTCAGGGGGATATTTTTTTTAGCCTAATCCGACTTTAGAAGATTACTCAGCTTTCACAAAAAACAAAGTACAGAAAGTGGAAAGGTTTTCTGTGATGTCAAATGTCAGCAGACACTCCAGCAATTTACAATTTGTAATGCATGTTTCCAGTTCTGTGGAAGGATGGGGTCAGCACTTTCCTTTGTTCCTTTGTCCAGGTTCTGTACAAAGTTCTGATTGCTTCTTGCTGCCTTTAGTTCACTATCCTGTTAAGCTTCCTTCTTGAAGAAGTGGATTCTACAGGACAGAGTTTGCCACAACCATAGAGTTGTTCACCATTGGAGAATAGGTGCAGTGATAGATTGCAAAGTAGGTGGAGGTTGGTTTTTGGTAGATTCCAACTTCTCCAGAAGCCAGAGAAGGATAGACCCTGAAACTCAAGCTATAGGTGAGAAATCTTGCTTTTATCCAACCTCCACTCCAAGTTATAGTCAGGGGAAATTGGAAATACCTATAATGAAGATCAGAGAGGAGACCCAAATTGGGTTTCCTAAAAAGGACTGGTTTCAGATGACATGAAAGACAGCAAAGGATGCTTTCCCAGGTCACTAACAAGGGGAAAGATTTTAAAATAAGTTCTATCACAGAGCCAGAATAGAGATGAAGGATAGATGTGGAACTGAATGGATAGATAAGAAGTCAGGGATTAGACTGTGCTAAACAGTTACTAAAAGGGAAAAAAAAATGAAAGAGTAGTAAGAAGCATGCATAAAGAATGATGAAGAAATCTGGAAAAGAGATATTTTTGAGTGGGGAAGAAGAAAGAGGAATAATGGAAACATAGAAGATGCAGAAATATATAAATATATGTGAATATACATATATATATATCTATATGTAAAGCATACATATCTGTCTGTATGAAGAGAAAGAGATAGAGAGATAGAAATAGACAGACAGACAGACAGACAGACAGATGGATGGATGAATGGATATATGTGATGGGGGTGAACCCTGAAACTGTCCCCCTTGACTTTTGGGGGAAAGCAATGGGGGTGAACTCTGAAACCGTCCTCTGACAGAGATACACCCTTCAAGACAATTAAGTGGTTTCATTCTGTTGGAAATATTGGCAGAGACTAGCCGCACACTCTAATAAGTTGAAGATTAGCCCAAGACTACTCCCAGTAGCTCAAACTTAAGTGGTCTCAATCAGTTGGAGATCTGGGCTTGATATTCCTATTGAGTGGCTTGAAACTCCAAGATAAGTACTCTCTTTTCAACTGGAAATCTAGGCCTGGGGACATTGAATAGAAGCCCCAGACTCAGACTTCTTATAAAAAGACAATTTTGAACTCCAAATCTCTGCAGAAGTCCAAAGTAGGATTATGCTTTGCCAAGGGAATTCTCTTCTTGGCACAGCTGACTGCCAGGACTCTTGTCCACTGTGAAGATACCCTCTTCTCAGTGATAACCTTTTGTTATTTCTCTGACAGGACCTGGACATTGAGGAGTCTGTTTTCCTAGCAACACTGGCTTCTCAGTGCCAATTAAAAAATCCCTTTTTGCCATTCAGACTTTTGGGTTCAAGAATTCTTTCACATTGGACCTGTGTGCTGACCAGAGGGATTCTCACATCTCAATTCTCTACCACTAGACCTGCATCATATGGATATAGCATTTATTAATGACTTATTGTTTGCCAAGCACTATCCTATGGATAGACTCTGTCTTCAAGAAGCTTATATTCTAATGAGGGAAGAGAGCACATAAAAAAGACCAGGAAGAGTAGACAGTGGAGTGTAGCTTGAAACTGGCTGGAAAGTAGTAGAGAAGCCTGGGCCCTGGTAGCATAAAAGAAAAGCCAAGACCTACCAGAGTAGAAGGGTCTAGGGCCATAGTTTGGGTTACATTAAAGGAGGAGCTGGAGATCATGTAGAAGCCTGAGTGTAAAAGATAAGGCAAAAGAGAGTAGAGATAAAGAAAAAAGAAGAGTTGGGGGTATATGTGAGAGGATAAGAAGAAAAGATAAAAGAATTTAAGAAAAGAAGAAAAGCAAATTTTAGGGGAAAGGATTCTGGAGTCATTACAAGTTAAGGAGAGAGAAAAAGAGACAGAGCCACAGAGAAAGAGACAGACAGAGACAGAGACAGAGATAGAGAGAGACAGAATGGGGGGGGGGAGTAGAAGTGACTTAGGGCAGAATAAAGAAAGGAAGAAATGAAAGTAAGTGTAACTGAGAACAATTGCAAAAATCAGACATGAGGACATAGTTAAAAGGGTAGTGCTGAAAAGATCAATCAATAAGCATTTACAGAACACCTATTATATACCAGGCATAATGTTAAGTCACAGGGATACAAAGAAAAGCAAAAGTCCCTGCTGTCAGGAGGTTCATTTTCTAATGGGAGAAGGAGCACAGTTCACACATGAGGAATCTCTTCTCATTTTCAAAAACTTGAGCTATGTCATACTGTATTTTTGGTGGGGACTTTTGGGAAATAAAACCAATAACATTAGGCAGGAAGAATCTATCTCTAAAAACAAGTTGGGAATTCTGATTGTGGACTTCATTTACGCCTGGAGATTTGGACATTTTGATGCTCCATTTTGCCAAGTTAGTTAAAGACTAGTTTTCTTGACCCAGTTTTCTCATTCCCTGCTTTTTAGCAGTACCTCTCTTAACCTGTGTAACACACCCTTACAGTCCTCCAACATCCCTCAGCATCCCCAAAGAGAAGGTGCTGTATTAGGTATTTGAACACAGAGATTAAGAAATTGAAAGATTTTTAAAGGACAATTTTGACAACAAAAATATGAATGTGTTTTCCCTTCAGAATAACAACTTGACTAAATCCACAATCCACCATCCCCTGGGAATATATCCATTCATATCTTTCATTTAATTTAAGAATGAAAAATTATCATCTGTGGCATTTGATAAAAGGGATCATAAGGAAAGCTACAGTGGTATTAATTTATCACTGACGAGTAGCTAGCTTGAGAAAGTATGGCACCACACTTCAGCACTATTTGGGTATCAAATCAAATCACATTTGTCTCCAAGATGGAAGAACTAACATGCTAAGAAAGCTTCATTTGAAATGCTTGATGCATTTTGCATTGTGTCTGCTTTCCTATTTTTCATTTGAAAGTTGCCAATGGTACCGTGTTTTCTTTTACACAGTCTATACCAAAGTATCAAAAACTGCCAGCTTCCAAATACTGACTGGAGGTTCTCTTCCAAACTGATTTTGTTGATGCTTTAAATAAATCTATCTAGACTATGTTCTATTAGTGGAAAGGTTGGATCTTCCCTAAAGGGTTGAAAAGTCCTTGGTTTGATAGCTTATACGGTGTATTTTTTGTGCTTCTAGAAGGTAGAGGAGGAACTGCTGGGTGGGGCCCATTACTCCTGAAAAAATGCCCAGTGGTTTAGCAACTTGCTGAACTCTTAGATGGGATTCCATTCTGAAAAGCCAGTTATATACAAAGAGCTGTAAGGACTTTTTATAACAGGGTAGTGAAGCCTTCCCATCAACTTAGCCTATATTGATATCACCTACTCTATATTCCAGTCAGACTGGCCTATTTGCTGTTCCTCACACATGATATTCCATTTTCTACATCTATATCCTTGAACAGGCTGTACCCCATTGATGCTGATGAAATCATTTTGGATTTGTTCTGTGTTCTTCATATACACTTAGATGTATGTATGTGGTTTTCCCCATTAGAAATTAAGCTTCTTGAAAGGAAGAAGCCTTTTTAAGTTTGTCGTTGTAGAGAAAATACCTCCCTGCGATATAATAGAGGAAGTTTCCTGATCTGGGAATCTGCTATATCATTGAAATCATAGGTCTTCTCTCAGTCATTATCTTCAGTATCTAGAAAAGTGTCTGGCAAGCAGTAGATACTCAAAAGTTTCTGGGTTGCAGCACATTTTAAAATTGAAAGAGGAAAAAGACATGGAAATATATTGGAAAAAGTCCATTCAGATGTAAAGGAAGCACTACACACTTTAGAAAAATTCTATAGTTTGAATGTCTCAAAGGCCAGGAGATACAATAATCTGGCCCCTAGGACCACATACTCCCTCCCTTGTCACCAGTCATTCATTTGTAATAAAAGTGGAATATGGATTGGCTAATATAATTAAAGGTGAGAACCATGTTTCTCTGAGCCAGAAGGACTGTCTGATAAGAAAAGGCTAGCCCCAGATCTTTCCTATTTGCTGCTTGGAGGTTAATAAACCTCAGAGCTAAGGCACTGAGGGAGTCAAAAAAGAGAAGCTCCTACCCACCCCAGGCTATAATAGATTATTACTTTTGCTAAAAACAGTACTGTAACATTAAGTCTAAAAAGATACAGTAACAGACAAATCAGACAAGTCTTTAAAACCATTTTAGAGTTAATCAGGTATGAAATAATTACATCTAACCAGAGAAATAATAACAATTCAATGTTTACACTGAATTTCATTTTGATCTTCACAACTGTAGGAGGTGGGTATCTTTATTGTTTTTCTCCTTACTGATTAGGAAACTTGAACAAACAGAAATAATACAATTTGCTTAAGATTACACTACTAATAAATTTCTGTAACCAGAACATAATTTAAATTTCCATATTTTTTTTAGAATTTTTTAAAAAAATCTTTATTAGGGAACCTGATCTGAAATGAGAGGGGTTAACAAGGAGAGAGAAAGGTGCTCTGACCTAAGAGATCTTTGACTTGAACAATCTTTTATCTTTTCATGGTCAAAAGTGTCAAGGAAGAGTTATTAGCAAGAGGTGTCAATAAGGTGCAAATACTTTTACCTATCTCCCCCTTCATTTTGGGATTACCTCCAAACTAGCTGTCTTCCTTCATTATCCTAGAACAATGAGGTTATGAATCTTGCTATTTACTTTTAAAAGTTTTAGATTTAATTCTTATTTTTCCTTAAAACTCTTCAGAGTGGTACCCCAAAAGTTATTAAGCTATTTTAGAAGGGAATGAGTTACTGGAATTACCCCAAATCCCAGGAATTCTCCCCTTCAATCTTAAAAATGATAAATCTTCAAACATCCAAAATATGCTAAAATGTTTTAGCAGTTCAAGAAAGTGAATATCTGACTTTTGGGTAATCTCAGCATAACCAAACCTGAAATGACAGGAAGAAATATCTTGCGGGGTTTATTCTTTATAATCAATTAATGTCAACTAGATAGAAGTGACTTCTAACCTATGGACATCCAAAGCCTAACAAAGCAGGAAAGAAACAGGAAAGTCAGGAATCAAATTTAATTTCCAAGTGAAAGAAATAGTTTGAAAACAGTTGCAGATCCAATTTATATGTATGTATCTATGGGAAAAATTGCTCCTGGGTGATGCAACCTTGATTGCCAAATTCCCTTTAAAGAAAACCTGAGTTTATTTGCTCCTAGAGAAATATAGGGATTGAATTCTATAGGCTAACGAATAGTTTGTATCCCTTGTTCACTGTCATTGATCAATGTCTCTATTCTGGAGTCCATCCTATGTAGGAAAACTATTTGTAATGGATGCCATTTGTAGGCTTACTGGACGGGAAGGGAAGGAGAGGTCAAGGTGAAGAGTACAATTTATTAGCACATTAATACCTCATCATGACTAGGATTTATCTATTGACTATATTAACTGACCTGGGATAGGAGGATCAAATCTCTTCCCTTCTCTCTCCTATCCCACTGCCACCCCATCCCTATACCTTACAAGTCATTGGTACTAGTTTGGGTGCTGGCAGATGTTTCTAAGACCCTAAGGCTAATATTGAAAGAGGTAATATCCAACACAATATGATAACTCCACTATGCTTTCCTAGTGAGATCTCTCCTAGAATACTGTGTTCACTTCTAGATAAGATATTATGGGAAGGTCATTAATAAGCTGTAAGGTCATTAATAAGAGGAAGTTGGATAAGATGTAAAAGACTCTAAGATTATACTTTATAAGGACTGGCTGCAAGAGCTAAAGATGTTTATTCTAGAGAAAAGAACTGTGGATTATAACTATCTTCAAGAATTTGAAGAGTTGTCATGTGGGAAGGGCCAAGTTAAATTCAGTCTCAGACATGTATTAGCTGTGTGAGCCAAAGAAAGTGCTACAGTGAATGAATGAATGAAGAAAAAAAGGAACTTTTATCAGAAATTTCAAAGCACCAATACACAAATCCAGGAAACAAAAAACAACAAGCATTATCCATCCTTCCTTAAAAAAAGCTCATAGGCAAGAAGCAGTTTGGTGGCTCAATGGATAGAGTCAAGAAGTTTTGAGTTTAAATCTTATTTCAGATATTTCTTAATATTTGTGTGATCCTGGGCAAGTCACTTCACCTTTATTTACCTCAGTTTTCCTATCTGTAAAATGAGGTTAGTAATAGCCTTCATCTCCTAGCCTGTTTTGCGTATATGATGAAATAATATTATAAAGTTCTTTGCATATCTTAAAATCTTAGTTGTTATCATTACAAGAGCTTCACCTTGTCTTGATTCTAAAGAATTGGACAAAGAAGTGGATGGAAGTTGCAAATAAATTCAAAATTAAGGAAAGACTTCCCAACAATTAGAACTATACAAAAGTGGAATAAGCTACTTCAGGAGTTAGTGGATTTCTCTTGTTCACTGAAAGAATTCACATAAAGGCAAGATAATTGTCAGATATATGAGAGGGTTGTTTGCTTTTGGTGGAATCCAACTCCAAGATCCTGTGACCTCACATTTTTATTGCATTTGATATTCATGTCTTCCTCAAGATTAATCTTTGAGGAAAAATGTACAAGTGGGATCATTCCCATTTTACAGACAAAAGAGATGGAAAATTAAGTGATATTCTCACAATAGCACAATAAATATGGGGAAAGATCCTAAATTCTAAATTTAGGGTGCAACAAACCATATCATTTCTCTCTGATTAGATAGGAGTGTTGTCGTTTGTTGTTCAGTTGATTTCACTTATATCTGACTCTGCCTAACCCCATTTGGAGCTTTTTTTTTCCTACAAATACTGCAGCACTTTGCCATTTCTTTCTTCAGTTAATTTTATAGTTAAAGAAACTGAGGCAATTAGGGTTAAGTGACTTTCTAAGGGTCACATAGCTAGTAAATATCTGAGATTGGATTTAAACTCAGGAAAATTAATCTTCCTGATTCTTAGCTGGGTGCCCCATCCACTGCACCAGCTAGTTGACTGGATGGAATTGTACCATGACCCAGAATCAGATTAAAGCTTCAAAATTTCCATGTTTTCATCTCAGTTTAATGTAAGAGGTCTCATATCTGAAACAATCTAGATATGGTCCAGGGCTTAGAATGGATATAGGCAAGACAAATATGCCACTTTAGATAGTGAAAGCATCTTAGGTCAAAGACAATTTTGAAATCTTCTCAGCAAATACACCATTAAAAACAACAAGGCTTAGGATAAGTTTAACTTTTCCCTGTGCTTTTTTGCATATCTATTTGCATAAACCTAGTCTGTTCGAAAAGGAAATTTGAGCTTCTTCAAACCACAAGAATCATTTCTGCTGGAAATTGCTGTCTGAGAAGAATCTAGCAACTAAAGTGCTCTAGAATTAATGGGCTGTACAATGTCTTTAACCCGGGGAGGAAATAGGATAACTTTCCTTCTGTTCTGTCTAGTTGGTTTTTTTGTGGTTTATATAGGATCTTCCTTCTCTTTCCTCCTTCACTCCCTCTCCCCCTCTTCTTTCAATTTATTTCATGAAATGTAGAAGGCTTGAATATTATTACTGAATCACTTTTAGGGAAACAAGGAAATAAGGCAAATTCTTTATCTGCAAAGGAATGCATACTAGGCTAGAATCCGTAGATCATTCTCTGGCCCTCACATTCACTTGGCACTTCTTTCTGTGCATATGTGTGTACGTGTGTATTTCCCCCCTCAATTATAGTGTCTTACTAATAAAGCTCAATTATCACTAATTGGTAAAACTATACTGATCCTAGTTATTTGTGCTGATGGCTCAGTCCCAGATGTAGAAGCATTGCTGATCTTTCTGCCCTCTCTTTCTATCTCTTGTATTTGCAATCCAATTAATATTCATCTTATTTAAGGAAGCTCAATACATTGTTTTAGTTTGCAAGTTTTATGCTTAAGATCCATCAAAAGCAACATTCATCAAACACTGCGCCTGTACCCAATGTTAAAGAGGAACTATAGGATGAAAAATCTATAGCTGATGTTTTTATAGAAAGCAGGAAGTGGAAGCACAAACAGTGTTCTATTTTCTTCTAGTGATCAATTTCTGCACACACAGACATACATACACACACAAACGGAATGAAGACAACATTTTTTTTTTCCTGGAATGCTTTGAAATAAAGTATGTTCTTTTAAGATCCATTTCAAATGACACCTTTTTCATGAAACCTTTCTTGATTACCCCAGATAGATATAATCCTTCTCTAGATAACAATAGCTTTTATTAGCATTTTTAAAAAAGATATCACCTTTTGCTTTATACAATTGCTTTCTTCTGTTTTTCTTGTCTTTTGTATTAGATTGTAAACTTCCTGAGAGTAAGAGTGTCTTATTTTTGTTTGACCCAGAAAAGACACAAGCACAAAGTAGATACTGAAGCAACATTTTTTAAAATCCAATTTTCCAGTGTGATAGTAAAATCTAAAAATATCTAAAAATGAGGACCAACAGTAAGATTTGTTTTGTCTTAGCTAAGAACAATTCACATTTTCATAAGATTTTAAAGTTTAAAAAGCACTTTCTTCACAACTTTTTGAAGATTTGGTATATGCCCAGAAACTGTGAAAGGAATGGGTTAATTATGTGCAGGATAGCCAAGGATGTGGCAATTGAAGTTGTGATAAATGGTGATTTTTAAAGCACTATGAAAAGCAGATGGAATATCTGCCAAAGGGATACCTTACTGAAAATATTTCAATTGGGGGGCAATGTTAATAGCTTCGTTTTGTCTTATTGTATTCATAGGGCTTCTCTTTGTTCCTCAGAACTGAATCTCTGCCCTCCTGCACTTTACAAAGCAACTATCATCTCATTCCCTAGTTAACTTCTTCTTCTCCCCCCCACCCCCGGCTGGGGTTAAGTGACTTGCCCAGGGTCACACAGCTAGGAAGTGTTAAGTGTCTGAGACCAGATTTGAAGTCAGGTCCTCCTGAATTCAGGGCTGGTGCTCTATCCACTGCACCACCTAGCTGCCTCCCCTAGTTAACTTCTTAAAAGCCACCTTGAAACTTGAACCGGAAACCATAACCTGTAGGAATTAAACTTCCTTCCCACTTGCTCTGGGGCCCAATGTTATGATTGGTCATGGTGATTCCCTCATGTAAGCCATTACATTTAGGTCCAAGAATTCAGTTTACTACCCAGCCATCTTCTTATTAGTCTTCCCAGATTACTCAAACCTGCCTTCCCCAAGCCTTTAAAATTCTAGGTCCATAACCAACTTGATTATCCCTATCCTTTAGGAACTTGTAATAGAATCTACAAACTATAGCCCAATGAGCTTGACTTTGATTCTTGTGAAAATTGCAGAAAATACAGAAGAACAACTTCAAGATTTTACATCCCTCAAATTGGCAATATTGATAAAAGTAGAAATAGTTTGTGAAGTGTTCTGCTTCAGTTTCCTTAACCGTTCTGCCTCAATCCCCTTAGTTGCAAAATCCCCCTCTGGTTCATTAACACTGAGGGCCACTTGCTCTAAGGTTATAAATTGTTAATGTAAGACCCAAGGTAAGGGGGAGTTCAGACTTCCTGGCTCCTGACTCCTTCTGTCCTCAAGAATTTATGGCACTACCACCTCTAAATATTCCAAAAGATAAGACTATTTGGGATACCTCATTGACACCTTTACTTCTATTTATTCAGACATCCTGACTCTGCCTTCCAGTTTCCCCCCATCCTGCTAGAACCAAATTTATGGTCCCGAAACTTCCCACTCTCAATATTCTGCCTTGGTCTACCTCTGTAGCTGAGCCATGTATGTATATATGTCATTGAAAACTCACATTTACCACTGGATACTTTGAGAAGAGAATCCTGTCCAGTCAATTAAACTCTCCAATTAATAAAATATTAAAAACTTTCTAATTTCCATCTTGCCTCAGTTTCTCCAGCATTACATTTTGGAGGCCCCAGTGAGATATTAGAAACTGAGAATGGGGGTAGAGATCAAAGAGACCTTTGGGTCTCTGCCTTGGGCCTTTGGGCGGCTACAGATCTAGAGTTCTTGGCCTGGAAAGGCTGGCCATCTGGATTTGTTTCCAGAGTCTCCAGGGAAGAGATTTTTTCAGTTGCTGCCACACTGGATGGTAGACACCTTCATATTCAGACTTGGGAGAATAAGTTTACATATCTGTTTTGGAACATCTGATCTGTTTATCTATTTTATAGCATCTATATTCTCAGAATAATAAAATGCTGACGGGCATCAAATTCTGAGAAGGATATCATTCTGGGATGCTGGAAGATATCCTTTAAGTGTCTTCTTCTCCTTCTCCTCCTCCTCCTCCTCCTAAACTTTTTAATTTGATGTATTAATTTGTAAGTTAAGGGAAAAAAAACTGGGCTGAAGAGTTTTCAGAGCCTGCTAAAGGGCAATAAAACCTTATCTGATTGAAACTCAGGCAGGAGAAAAACATTTGATTAGGAATTTTGGGATGATTCTGAAAATTGTGGGAAATAATTTTGCTATCGTCTTTGCATGCTAGATTTGTTTATTCTGAGTATAAGATCTTGGAATTTGAATATTGATACCTAAAGAGGAAGGAAAAGAGCAATACAATTCAAGCTCTGCCTGGACGGATAAGAAAGATGCTAATTGCTGTTAGACAATACTCAGGCAGGGGGAAAAAAACCAAAAAACCAAAAAACCAAAAAAACAAAACTTTTGTTAAAAAAAAAAAACTGTATTTGATTTGATTCAGTTTATTTGTTAACATTGTAAGTTATGTTTTATGGAGTTATCTAGCTATTCACTATATTGTGAATCTTAAAAGTTTTGAAAGGAACTGGAAATAAAAATTCAAGTGATTTATGAAGAACTGATATATAGGAGCAATTAAAGGTTTGGATGATTTTAGGAAAAGAAAGGTTTTTGGCAGTAGAAAGAAGAGTTGGGGGAGAGAGAAACAGGACAGGATCCTTTGCCTTCAAAGGTAAAGATTCAACTCGCCCACCTCCCCTACTATTTTCTGCTACTTTAGCAATGGAGCATCTAGTTAGGAAAGTTGTTAGAGATTATTTAAGTATGTAGTGAGAAAGAAAGAGGAAGTTGGGAAGCTTGTGGACTTGGGAAGAAACTTGATATTGGGAGAAAGTAAATAAACTGATGGGCTAAATCTTGAGAAGGATTCCCGTGTAGGAAATTGAGTGGGGAAACTGAGGGAATCTTTTGTCCAGGGATGCAGGAGTAGGGGAAGGGTGGCCACATGGAATTCTCTCCTCCACCCCCTCAAAGCCACTTTCTTCAGTGGCTTGGTTAATTGACTGAATATTTGTTTCTTGATAAATAATGTTTTTCTTATTTGAGGAATATAGTCATAAATGTGATCCATAATTTGGTGGTATTATTTCTAAAAGTTTAATTGCTATTTTAAAGAATTTTTTAGATTCTCTTATGTGGTATTTGGATATTCTGTATAAGTTTAAATTGATTGTATTGGGCCATCCTGAGGTTATTAAAAAGACCTCTGAAAATAAGTTTTTTTTTCTTTTCCCTTTTGAAAATGTTTCTGTTATGGACAATATATAATTTGGGATCTTTTTCTATGTAATGGGTATTTTAAAAGCAAAATGATTTGTATGTATAATGTTTATTTATGTAACATCTACTTAGATATGATAATTGTTGTAAGTTGTGAACTAATTGGGACAAATTTATTACTGCTATCCCTATAAGGTTATGGTAGATATCTGTTTAGGATTTATCTAAAATTTAATGAATGGAGTCTGTTATTGAGGGTAAAATTTCTTGGGCTTATAGTTAATTAGTTAATGCTTTTTGGGAGTTTTAAAGCTCCACCCTCTGACAGTTAGTGGGACAATTGATTGGAATAAAATTGGGTTAAAGTTATTTTATCCTGTATGTGCTGAAGGTTGAGTTTTGACTGCTTATGTTATATTATAGTTATGTTCTTGCATTTTTTCCTCCTGTGACTGATCAGAGACAATGGTCAATAGAAACTGTTAATGCAATTCAATTATGTCATACCTTGCTGTTTCCAATCTGGTTATATGTAATCATTATATCCTAAATACTTGGGCAAATAAGTATTCAGCCTGGTCATCTGTTACTGGATATTTGTGTGTGTTTTTTAGGTTTCTAAATGATAAGAGGACAATTAACAGTGGTCTGTGAAACCTAACTGCTGTTGAGACTTGAGACTACAGGCACTTGCCTGGCCTGTAAAACAAACTCATCTCTTCACATAGGAAGCTTCTGGCCAATCTATTTTGGCCTCCCCACATTTTACAGCAGTCTGGTGAACTGAGGGGTCTATCTAAGATCATTCTAAATTTTTTAAAATTAGATTTGTGTGTTTTTGTTCTAGGTTTTGGTCAAATTACATATATTGACTTGCTTCTGGGACCTGGATCAGCTTTGATTGTCAGCATGGCAACCCACCTTCTGCATGGAATTAGAGCCTCTGACCATCTTCAGCAGGAAGCAGTTTTGACTGAGAAGCTTCATCCCCTTATACCTGATGGACTGATATAGGGGACTTTGGGAATGGTTGATGACTGACTGTTAAACCTTGATTGGGTAATCTATTATTGTGTGTTTAAGATTTGGGATGGGAGTTGTTAAAACAGTGTAACTATTACTGTTATGCTTGAGGGATTTTTAGGAAACGCTACTGTACTAGCCTGTTATGTATAGGAATTTTGATTCACTCTTGGGATTTATATGTAGGAATGGTCATTTGATAATTCCTTTCCATGAGAAAAAAAAGAGGAAGAGATAGAAAATTGGGGAAAATTAGTATATTTTTCTCAAAATACCTGAAAGAATGGGAACCCCTAGATCCTATTCACTTTGCCTTAGGTACTTCTGCCCCACCCCCTTTCGCACTAGTTTCAAATAGATGGAACAAGATGTCCCCATACCAGACACCTCTTGATGTTCCTTTTCCCTAGTTCCTTGCCCCCACCTTCCACCTTTTCTTCTTCCTTTTACATTACATTCCCCATTACATTATAAGCCCCTTGAAGGAAAGAACTGTTTTCCTTTTTTTTTTTTTTTTTTTTTTTTTTGTATTTCTATTGCTTAAATATATTAGGCACTTAATGAATATTTGTTGGATTTGTCATAACTATTGCTTGCCTACTAAGAAACAAATAGCAGCAGTCCCATTAATTTAAAAATTAATTGGTGTCTAGACAATTGGAAATAAAAGGTCATGACAAAATAGGCAGAAAGAATCTGTCACCTATGGCAGTCTAGTCAATGAAGTCTATAGCTCCTAAATGAAGATGAAATCAGCCAATTTGGAATTCAAAGACTTGGGTTTGAGTTCAGATTCTTTCACTTACTAGTTGTGTGTCTTTTGACAAACAACTAAACTTTCTTAGCTTCAATTTCCTTATCTACATAAGGATAGACATGTGTACATAGAGAATATCTATATAGAGAACTGACAGCTAGATTTAGTCAAGTGTTCAAAATGCTCTCTGATTTTTACTAGCTGGTTGACCACAGTTAAGTTTATAAACCTCAGGTAATTTTCTAAATTATGCAAAGGTATAAACATATTTGTATATCTACTTCAATAGATCATTAAATAATATATGCAAAGTGTTGTATTTTAGAAAAGTAGGATATAAATGAGATTAATGATTACTGTCCCAGAGTATCTCGAACTCTTCAGTCATTTTCATCCACATACATAATGGCTTTAAATATAACAACAAAGTATATCAAATAATTATTTTTAAGGGCTGAAAAGTCTCTTCCAAGCCCAGAAAACAGAGCTTATTTCTATTACATTATTACTCATTTAAGATACTTAAATGGACATGTCTTCAGCTATAATGCATGTCTCTCCCTTGTCCAGAAAACAGAGCTTATTTCTATTATATTATTACTCATTTAAGATACTTAAACGGACATGTCTTCAGCTGTAATGCACATTCTTACTTCCTCCACCTGTGCAAAACCTCCCACCTTCTAATCTTGTATAATTCCTGTCCATGTCTTTTCATCACATCCAGCCATTTGCTCTGCCTCAGCAATTCCCCCTTCTGCCATATAACCTTCCCCCATGTTTCCCCTTAAAACAGTACCCTTGGGAATGTATCTCCAGATTTCAAGCTTCCCCATCCCTCTCAGGAAGAGTTAATTTATTGAGTTTTAGATCTCCCTTTCTGGGATGATCAGTCCTGATTGATGAAATGGGTGAAAATTCATCTATTTTATCTAGCAGATACCAGATGTAAGGACAAGGAGAAGCAGCTTGCCATTTGCCTCACTGCCAAATCTCCTGTCTGCACCACCACCCATACTACTTCTTGCTCTGGGAATATTAATCAAATCAAAAGAACTGAAACTCCTTCCCTAATCCATTATTCCCCTACATGTTGCCCCCCAACTAAAATGTAAGATAATTGAAAATTAATACTATGTCAATTTGTTTTTGTACCCCCAAAATCTAACACAGTGCCTGTGGCACATAGTAGGTACTCAATACTTTTTCATTCATCAATTCCATAAGCTCTCCCTCAACAGGAGATCCACCCAAGATGGTGGAATATTTCCACTAATTGTTTAAATATTCCAAGGACATTGATGTAACTCTTGGTTTTTTCTTCCTTTTATTTAAACACATGTGCACCTCTAATTATTGTCTTTTAATCACTCTTTGGTTATTTCATATATCAATATCTTGTCTTTTCAACTACCTCTTAAAATCCTTAACTTCAAAGTCTTACTGTTCTCTCTGCCTACTGTATTATATATTTTTTAAATCGATGCTGAGCACAGATGAGATGCTTAAGAAATAGATGACATATCCTGGAAAGACCATATTCAAATTTCTGTGAAAGAAGTTAGTTGGATCAGTCCTATACTAATAATAAGCTTTAGAAAAAAGTGCTAATGGTGTAGGGCTGACCTAATTAGCTCCTCTTAGCCATTTTAAACACTGTTGACTGAACCACAGTACTTCTTCAAGCTTTAAAGAAAAGCACCTCAGAATAATCAGGAGAACTGACCTAAAAGTCAGGAACACCTGGGTTCAAGCCCCATCTATAATAAATATTATGTGACCTAAGCAAGTCATTTTAATTTCTCTAAGCCTCAATTTCCTTAGCTACAGAATGAGGGGATTCCATGGCCTCTATATTTCTATGATTCGACCTCTCAGCCCTCTTGGCAATTCTCTGGAATTACATCTAGCTTAGAGGGTACCAAAATACATTGGTAGAAGGAATTTCCTTATGCAGTACCACCTTAAACTAATGAAATCACACCCAGTTCTTTCCTATCACAAAAGAGAAAAAGGAAAATTTCTGTTTCCAGCGATTTAGAACATCTGTGAAGGCATCTTGGATCCTGACAGGTTAGATACCAAATAGAAAATAAAATTCTAAACTCTGAGAATCATTTGCTTTTGAGAACAGACCAACCTTTATTTAACCTCAAAAAATAAATCATAAATTTATACTCAAGTTCATTTAATATAGAACTTCTGCCATTTCAAAGCAAAACAATAACTGTATTTGGATTTCAGAAAAAAAAACTGGAAACAGCTGTTTGGGCTCAAAGTATAATTAGAAATTGAAACTAGGTCTGAATTTAACTAGATAGGAAGGTAAGAAATGCTCTGATATTTGTAAGGTTCAAATGGTTAAAATTAGTTTTTAAAATAATCAGAAATAGCCTTTGTTGAAAGACTTGATTCAAGATGGATACTAGATGGATGGAAATAGTCAATGAATCAATGAATTTGCACCTTTGAGGTTTTTTGGTTTGTTTGGGAGTTTTTGTTTAGTGCAAAATTTCACACTGAAATATTTGCTAACTATTTGTCAAAGGCTAAAAATAGAATAAACATAATCAATGAATGAGAAAACATTTCAATCCTGCTAGAGGCCAGTAAAAAGTAGCTTACTTTAAAACTTTCAGTTGGGAGGGAGTTGCCTGAATAAATAATGTGACTAGAATTATTCTCATGTGTAAATTGAATCCAGTATAGCCAAAATATTTTCCCCACAGAGTAATAAACAGGATCA
>NC_133620.1:404201287-404241384 GCF_048593235.1 Sminthopsis crassicaudata
GGCCTTGTTCTGACTGTCTAGCAGGACCTTCCGAAACTGGTGATTGGCTGAGGAAGCGAGGTTGTTCTCCTGAAGTTTTTTCCTGCCTTCCAAGTTCTTGAGTTGCCTCTTGTAGCAGGCCTGCACCATCTTCTCCTGCAACAGCTGAATGTTCTGCTCGCGGAGGTCCTTCTGCATCACCTCCTTTTCTTTCAGCATCTGCTCCTGGCAATGCTTCCGGTACTCCGCTTGCTCCCGAGCTCTCTCCAACTTCTCCCTGCGCTGGCTCTCCCGTTCCTGAACCTGTCGCTTCCACTTGCTGTCTCTCAAGGCCATCTCCTTCTCCCAAGTCTCCAGCCGTTCCTGCTGTTCCTTGCTGAGGCGGGCCCGTCGCTCCTCTTTCTGCCGCTCCCACTGCTCCTTGCTATGTGACAGCTGCTGCTGGCGCTCCCTCTCCATCATCATCTGGAACCTCTGGTTGCAGCGCTTCACCTCCTCCCAGGCCTCGGCCGCCTGGTGCTGCAGCTCCTGTATCCTCCTGGCCTTCTTCAGCCGCTCTAGCATGAGGTTGACGATCTTTTTGTCCCGGGCGGGGATCATGGCCTCCGAGTGCTTGTCCTTCAGGTTTTGGAAGGGCTCCAAGTCGGACTCCTTGTTAATCTCCGGGCTTTGGGAGTACTGGGCGCCACGTTCCACCAGCGGGCTCATGGCCTTGCCACGCAGCTCCCCGGAGGAGGTTCGGGCTCTGTGCTCTTTCGAGGGCAAGGCTGGCTTCTCCAAAGAGGTAGAGGATGGATCCCAGTGACCCATGCTCCTGCGCACAGTCGTGGCCCATTGGTCTCCGCTGGGTTCCCGCTCCAGAGTCAGGGTCCCTCGCGGAGAGGTGTAATCCCCGCGGGGGGTGGGCGCGGGAGTGTCCTTTTTCCCCGAGTGGGGCCGCCTCTCCGGCGGGGGCTGCTGCCAGGCCAAGGTGTAACTACCCGCCCTGCCGTGCCGCAAAGACCTGGCGGCCGACTCGCGGTCATCGTCGGGACGGCGGCTACGGGGCATCTGCCTTCGCGCGCGGTCAGGGGGTCTCCGGCTCACGTCGGTCAGACTGCGGCTCTCCCGCGGCGAGTTGGGGAAGAGGCGCCGCTGCGGCTGCGGCGTCGGGGGGTGGTGCGCCTGCTGAGCGGCCGCGGCCACCGCCCCGCGGGCTCGCTCCGTGGCCTGGCAGCCCGGCCGGCCGGCCACGTCCTTGCCCGGCATCTGGCCCTCGCCCTTAAAGCCGCCCGAGCTGCCGTGGGGCAGCGGCGTGGGTTCCCGGCCCAGCGGCTCGTGGTCGTAGACATCCAGGTGGGGCAGTGGCGAGAAGCGGCCCGTGCCCTCCATCCCCCGGGCGGCACCCCGGCCCTCTGCAGAGCTGCTCTCTTGGCCTCGTCTGGGGGTTCTGGCGGAGGCGCTGAGGAGCCTCCTGACCGTCCAGCAGGTCCTTTATGAATCCCGGTCACGCCCCGGACAGGCCTCTGACCCCCACCCCCACCCCCGGGGGCGGCCTGCGCCGCCTGTGACGCCCAAGCCACTTCACAATGGTCCTGCGCCAGCACCCGCAGCTCTGCGGCTCAGTCTGGGCAAGACCCTCCGCCACTGGACTCAAACGTCTCCTCTGCGTCGGGTGTCACCTCGCGGCAGGTCCGAGCCCTCCCCGGAGGGCTGGGGCAGTCATGGTGGCTTAACTCTTCAGTGGCAGCAAATGTCTGAATCCCTTTTCGGTCACCCACTCAGGAAACATTAAGCATCTGTTAGGCACTGTGCTAAACTTCCGGTAGTGCGAAAGGAGGCTCCTTCGCACCTTCGAAGAGCCTACCATGTAATAATTATTTGGTTGATTGCCTAGAATTAAAGTGATGGAGAAAATGTCATTAAACGATACGTGCCAGGCACTGCGCTAAACACTGAGGTTGCAAAAGGCAAAAGACGATTCCTGTCCTCTAGGAGCTCAACTATCTAATTAATTATTTGGTTGATTGTCTAGACTTGAGAAAGTAAAGGACAAAAAAATATAAATTTTGCAGATTAAATTTAAAAGTCTGTCCTGTGTTTTGTTGTCACTTAAAGTGATAGAGAAATGTTTATAATACAGATCAAAGTGCGGCACATATCACACCTTGGGCATACAAGAGATGGGTAAAAACCAACATTTTGTTATAATGACTGAAGTGACCGAGTCTGAAGTTAAGGAAAAGCTTCCTAACAATTAGAGTTATCTACAAATGGAATGGGTTTCTTTTGGACTTTTCTTCGCCTGAATGAAGTCTTCAAGTAAAGTTGGTTAAAAAATAACATTTATAGTGCCTTATGTGCCCAGGTGCTGTGCCATCAGCTCTGGGAATACAAAGAGAAACAAAAACTTCCCTCGCCTTAACGGAATTACTGTTCTAATAAGGGAGACGATAGACAAATAATTATGGAATGCACGATATATACGAAATAGATGGAAGATAATCTTAGTAGAGGACGTGTAGCTAAGAGTTGGGGTAGCCTGATGCTGTGAACATAGTCATATTTTAGGGTTCTATAACATGGGTTTAAATCCTTAAGTCAATCCATGAATTCCAAAGTAGAGATCTGGGAGTAGGTTATTTGATAAGCTACTAACACTTCTACTTCTAATTGTGCTGGACACAGGCTTGGAGACTTGCAGTACCTCTGTTCCTGGGCTTCCTGAGGTTTGTGTTGGATATACAGAGTATCTAGCAATAAATCTCAATAAAATTTTGATGCATGTACTTTGTATGTGGACTTTTCCTCTTTTCCCTTCCTTAGCATAGGTACTGATTTATTATCTTTCATCTGAAGTAATTAGAGAGTCGGACTGGTCCTGTGATTTTATTGGCATAGAGAACTCTCCCAGAGGAGGAAACTTCATCTCATAATGCAGGTGAGTATCTTCTTTGCAACTTATGTAGCCTTTGAAAAATGCCTACACTGATGGAGTCTGAATACAGATTAAAGCATACTATTTTTTACTTTCTTTCTTCCTTTCTTTTTTTGGTTCCAGTTTTCTTCCACAAAATGACTAACATGGAAATATGTTTCACATGATTGCACATGAATAACCTATTTCAGATTGCTTACCATCTCAAGGAGAGGGGGAGAAAGAAATTTAAAATTCAAAATTTTCTAAAGAAAAATGCTAGAAATAAGTTTTACATATTATTGGAAAAAGAAACCAAAAATATTGTTAAAAAAAAAAAAAAGAAAAAGAAAATTACCTAGTTTGTGGACTGGATAAATGATCACAGTCAGTTTGTGTCAGAGACAAGATTTGAAGCCACATCTTCTTGACTTTCAGGTTCTATCCAATATGGCATCCTACCTCTAAAGAGGAATTTGCTATCTAATATAGGAATTGCAATGGGTAGATCTTGATCAAATTTTTTTTTTTGTTCATTTCATGGAAGAAATCTAAAAGTTTAGAGATATAGCACTAATTCAAATTGGTATTTGAAATATGGTTAATTCACACATCTTGATGCTGTTCTGGGATAGGAGGAAAGTAATAGTACAACCGCAAATTAAATAGAAAGGGCAAAGTGTATCTTGGAGAATATGATCTGTTTAGGCCAATCAAGAAGCAAATTAATTTTCCCAGATGCGTCCCTAAGGAAAGCCTGGGTTCCCAACCGGTAGATGTGGAGAGCAAGAGGAACAAAGGACACATACATTATTGAGATTCTCTCCTAAATTTTTCCTCTTTGCCTTTTCAAAACTTGCCATTTATTGAACTGAAATTCAATGAAATGACCATATTGAAATGAAATTCTTTACAGGCTACTGCCAACTTTGGACATTTAGGCGTATTCCCTGCTCACTGATAACACTGACAGGAGGAATTAAAAGAAAGCATGTAGGCCAATGTTTTTCATGGTCAGGTTTCCTGCCCCCTACTTAATCAAACATTTCTCCATTGTGAAGACAATCAATTCCTTATCTCGGAGCAGGGTTTTTAAATGTGGACTTCCCTTAGGCATGTATAAATGGATTGGGGATAGTGCTGGGTTCTTGGACTTGGAAAAAAATTACATCTTAATTTTCATTAAGGAAATGTAGCATTTCATTCAATTAATGATCAAATGAAATAATATTTATAAAGCACTTAAAATTCATGACATATAAATATTAGCTATTGTTATTATGATTATGTATTTTTTAAAATACCATTATTCTGAGGAGAGGTTCATAGACTTCACTAAACTTCCACAGGGGTCCATAAACCACAAATAAATACATAAATAAAATAAGAATCTCTCTCTCTCTCTCTCTCTCTCTCTCTCTCTCTCTCTCTCTCTCTCTCTTTCTCTCTCTCTTTTTTAAGAGGGAGAATATCTTCTGAATGTGAATATTTTCTCCTGCTCTTCTTCAAACTGGAAATTATTTTCACCTTAAATCAGCCACATAGAAAATTTGAAATTTCAATATGCACCCTCCAAAGGCAAACATGCTTACAAATATGCCTATTGCTTACTTAAGAAAATGAAAGTGGTTCAAAGTAGAACTGTTTAGCTATAAAGGATGGAATCCTAGAGAAGGGCCCTAATCCGGCCTCTCAAGTCTACAGATAATCATTCTTATGTTGTGGATAAGATCTTGTGTATTGGACCTACTGTCAGAAAGATCTGGATTCCAAACTTGCCTCAGATACTTTTTACCTTGGTAACTTAGTCATTTATCCTCTTTTCAGTCTCAGTTTCCTCTTCTGAACATGGGGACAATACATAACACTTGTGGCATCTAACTCCCAGGGTTGTTGTGATGATCAAAATGCAAATCTGGGGTTGTAACACAAGTGACACTGTAGCCATAGCTATAGCAACGGTTGCCTTCCAGAAGAATTCCATCTCTCAGCAATGGCTAGAATCTCATTTGCAGTAGTTAACATGTGTCTATTGGAAAAGGAGAAGAGGTTTCCACCCCAAATTTCTATTTGCAGACACTTGTATCATTGTTGAAGATCATTCCTTGATGTAATAGCAATCCATTCTTGGAAGCTAGGGAAAATCAAACTAAATTTGAATGGTTTAATTGTCTTCAAAGTTAAGAAGTATCTAGACCATGAATACAGCAGTGATAAGTTACAAATTATGTAGCACCTTTCAAGGTATTTTATAAAAGTATTTTGATCTGGATTTTGAAATTGTAAAATCCTAGTTCAAATCCAAGCTCTGCTACTTACTATTTGTGTTACTTTGGACAAGTAATTTAACCTCTTTGTGCCTCAGTTTCCTCATCTGTAAAATGAGAGAGATGTATTAGGTGACTATTAATATACTTTCCGATTCTATAACTCTCATATTGTTCAGATGTAACCTGGCATCATAGACTTTGCATAAATTTATCCAAGACAAGTCATAATTGCTTTGGGCTTACATTTCCTCATTGGGTCCCTTTGAACTCAAAGTTCTATGACCTTATGCCTGAGTTTAATTATCTTAAATACCCAAATAACTTCTGAATATTAAATTACTATACATGGAAGAAATGACCTCCTGAAAGCTGTCTAGGGCAAAGTACTTTAAACTGTGGGTTGTAGTGCCATATGGGGTTATGTAACTGAATGTGGGGATCCTGAAAATTTGGCAACAGTAAAAGGCATCAACTATGCCAAAATTTAATTTTTTATGTAAAAGTAAATAAGCATATCTATCTCCTTAGTATGCAAATTTTCTTTTGTTTTTAATAAATGGTACAATGATATATCTGTTAAAGAATTATTTTAAAATAAATTATGATTTATTATCAGGAAAGTTTGGTTTGTATACCTATTTTATATTCTTATATAATTGGAGTCATGTAAAAATTTCTTGGGCAAAAAGGGGTCATGAATGGAAAAAATTTAAGAAGTCCTGGTCTAGGGCACTGATATTCATTAGTTATTTTAGATGCTTTAAAGTTCCATTTAGAGAAACATGCTAGCGAGCACCATAGGCAATTATACAGTAGAAGAAACTGGACATTAAAGATTACCCTCATTAGGTGGCTATTGAACTACCTTCTCTAAATCTATGCATTTCCTATGACAAATGTTTTAGTTCCATCCCTGTCACTGATTTACTGTCCTGATTTTGGACAATCATTTAAGCAGCATTATTAACTATTAACATTATTATTAACTATTAACTATCAACATTATTAACTATTAACATTAAATATTGCTAATAGAACACACTTCCCACCCATTTCATATGATTATTATTATGAGGATCGGAAGAGATTTGGAAGTACTTTGGAATAATAAATACTTTGGAAGTAATTTGGAAGTAACTTTGAAAAATATAAAACTAGAAAAACAGGGAACTGAAAAAACTTTTTGCAGTGAGTTTTTCTGATAAAGGTCTTCTTATTATATTCTTATATAAAATTATACTTCTTAGCTAACTGTGAATAGATTTTGATGGAGGAAGCAAATTTTCTACAAAGTTATGACCAAAAATTCAGAAAGTGATTCAAATGACCAAAATTTTAGAAACTGATTCAAATTTGTAAGACTAAGAGCCTTTCCCCATTAGATAAATGGTCAAAAAATATGAATAGGTAATTTTCAAAGAAAGAAATCCAAGCTATCAACAATCATATAAAATACTCTTAAGTCACTATTAATCAGAGAGATGTGAATTAAAGCAACTTTGAGGTTCAATTGCACACTTATCAGACCAGCATAGAAATGTAGGAGTTGATGAGGGAGAACAGGTACACTAATGCACTATTAGTGGAACTGTGTATTAGTCCAGTCATTCTTGGAAGCAATTTGCAACTTTGCCCAGAAATGTATCAGATTGTGATCATAGTTTGACTCAGTTATGCCATTACCATATCTAAACTCCTAAAGAAATTACAGAAAGAGGAAAAAAACCATATGTACAAAAATATTTACAGCAGAATTTTTTTGTGTAATAGTCAAAAGTAGGAAACTATAAGATTATCTTTATATAAGGAGAGGTGGCTAAATATTATGACTTATGAATGTATTTGAATATTATTGTGCCAAAAGAAATAATGAAAATGGATACTTTTGGAAGAAACTGAGGAGACTCCTATGAACTGAAAAGTAAAGTGAACAAAAATAGAACAATTTATATAATGATAACAAGGCAGCTAGATGGTACAGTGTTTACAACCCAGACCTGGGATCAAAGGACCATCTCTTCCTGAGTTCAAAGCTAGCCTCAGATACTTATTAGTTGGGTGACCCTGGGTAAGTTACTTAAACCCTGTTTGTTTCTATTCTTCATCTGTAAAATGAGCAGAAGAAGGAAATAGAAAACTTCTTTAGTACTTTTGCCAAGATAATCCCAAATGATGGGGTCAGGAAGAGTTGGATATGACTGAATGACAACATTTTTGATCCACACAATGATAAATGAGGAAGAATGAAGATGAAACATGCCATTCACCTCCTGGCTGAGAGGTGATGAATTGAAAATACAGATATACTCTTTCAGATATGCTTATTATGCAAATTATTTTTGCCAGACTATGCAGCTCTGTATCAAAGGCTTTATTTTTTATTTTTTTTCTCACTAGAGAGGAGTAAGAGGTAAAGATTGACATTATAAATCCTTATAAACTGAAAAAAATAAAACTATCAAACTATATGTATATTACATACATATTTAAAAGTATAAAATCTTTTACTAAAAAAATAAAACTATCAAACTATATGTATATTACATATACATTTAAAAGTATAAAATCTTTTGCAAATGTATAATGTCTTTACATTAATTTACATTATTATTATTTACATTATTATGGAGTAGGCGGGGCATGTAGTTAGATAATTATATTATTATTATAATAGCTAGTCTTCTCTAGTGTTTTAAGATTTGCAATGTGTTTTACAAATATTATTTTATTATGAGTCAAATGAAGGATAAACTATGTTATTCAATGAACAAACCATGTATTGTATCCCTTTGGCAATTACACGATGTGAAGAGATCAATAGAAAGATCTTGGGCACATTGTATGGGCTCTCCATGAAGGATTTACAGGTAGACATGAATGAGTCACAAAGTATAATAAGAATGAATTCTGCTGCCTTCAGAGACAGTTCCCCCACTGATGAGGTAATAGATTACCATTGCTAATTTCATCGTCCAAAGGTATTTTGAGTTCTCAGTTTGTATATAATACTTTGTGGTCACAACTGGAAGGAATATTTGAAATCATAAATTCTAACCACTTTGTTTTGCAGATGAGGAAAGTGAGAGAGGTCACTGCCCAAAGACACAAAAATTCACAGCCTGTGATGTCAGCTCACTTTTGTGAAGACAATATAGATGAAGAATAGATAAAGAGAGCACTTCCGGCCAAGATGGCGGCGTGGAGGCATACAGCTGCTTGAGCTCTTCGTTTTCTCTCAGAACTTACTTCATGACAAGCCTCTGACTTAATGCTTGACCCAGAAAGAAATCCACAAATTATCACCAAGAGAAGACATCCTTGAAAGTCGCCAGAAAAGGTCTGTGTTTGTTCGGGGGAGGGTCAATCAGACTGGGCGCAGACTGAGGGCAGGCAGCCAGAGCAAGACAGGCAGCTCACACAGCTCAGACCGGAGGGGGAGGGGTGTGATCTCTGCCGTTTCTGTGAAAGGGCTTTTGCCCCTGTGTGGATGCTCCGTCTTGGCAGCAAGCCAGGAGCGGTGGAGAGGGTGTAAACACCGGAGGTGAAGATTAAAACCCCAGAAAGCCAGCGTCTCTCAGAGCCCGGCCACCCCCAACCCCCACCTGGACTGACTCGGTGCGTTCTCAGAGCCTCAGAGCGCAGACTCAGTACAGTCATTGCTGTGCTGTTAGTGGCTCTCTGCTGCCCTACCCCCAGTCTGTAGAGGAAGCCCATTAATAACATCCAGCCCTATCCCCCTCAAAACAGACCAATTGTTTCTCTTGTCAGTTTGTTTTCTTTGATTCCTACTCTGACAAAATGAACAAAAAATTCAAAAGGGCTCTAACCATTGACAGCTTCTGTGTGGAGAGGGAGCAGACTTCAAATGCTGAGGAGACTAGGAACAGACTGTCCCCAGATGTATCCCCTGGGAGGGATATAAGCTGCTCCTCAATACAAAAGAACCTCATGGAGGAAATCAAAAAGGCTCTCACAAGAGAGCTGGAAGAGAAATGGGAAAAGGAAAGGGAAGCTTGGCAAGAGAGCCTGGAGAAGTCATCCCATGCATTCAAAGACAGAGTGGATAAAGAAATCAAATCATTGAGAAACAAGATTAGTGAGCTGGAAAAGGTAAACAACTCCAAGGAAAACAGGATTAGAGAGCTGGAAAAAGAAATCAGCTCTCTAAAAAATAAAATGGATAAAATGGAAAAAAATTCCATAGAAGATAAAAACTCAATTGGACAATTACAAAGAGATATAAAAAAAGTGAGTGAAGAAAATACATCATTGAAAATTAGACTGGAACAAGTAGAAATGAATGACTCAAGGAGAAACCAAGAGGGAGTCAAGCAAAACCAGAGAAATGAAACAATTGAAAAGACTGTCAAGTACCTTACCAGAAAGACAACAGACCTGGAAAACAGATCCAGGAGAGACAATTTGAGAATAATCGGACTCCCTGAAAAATGGGAGGAAAAAAAGAGCTTGGACACCATTTTCGAGGAAATTATCAAAGAGAACTGCCCAGACGTTTTGGAAACAGAGGGTAAAATAGACATTGAGAAAATTCATCGATCACCTACTGAAAGGGACCCTAAAATCAAAACGCCAAGAAATATAGTGGCCAAGTTCAAGAACCATCAGACAAAGGAAAAGATATTGGAAGCTGCTAGAAAAAAACAATTCAGATATGGAGGATCCACAATAAGGATAACACAGGATCTAGCAGCATCCACATTAAAAGAACGCAGGGCCTGGAACATGATATTCCGAAAGGCTAAGGAACTTGGTATGCAGCCAAGAATAACTTACCCAGCAAGAATGAGCATCGTTTTCCAGGGAAGAAGATGGACATTTAACGAAATAAATGAATTCCATCTATTTTTGATGAAAAAACCAGACCTACATAAGAGGTTTGATCTTCAAATACAGAACTCAAGAGACTTCTAAAAAAGGTAAAAAGAAATCTTGAGAACTATACTTCTGTCAAAAAAATATGTAAAGAACATATGTACAATTTGCCTTAGAAACTAGAGGTGGAAAGGAGATTATATCATTAAAAAGTATAAAGTGGTGGTACTACATCTCATGAAGAGGCAAAGGTAACCTATTATATCTGAGAGAAAGAAAGGAGGGAGATGAACATAGTGTGTATCAATAGACATATTCGATTTATGGTGAAACTTCTTCCACTTCATTGAAAAGTGAAAGGAAAGGAGTAAGCTAAGGGGAAGGGAATACAGTAATTTCGAGGAAAAGGGGTAAAATAAGGGGAGGATCTTTAAGGTGGGGGAGGGATCCTAAAAAGGGAGGGCTGTGAAAAGCAAGTGGTGTTTACCAGTTTAATACTGAATAGGAGGGTAAAAGGGAAGGAAAGGGGAAAAGCATAAGCAGGGGTTAATAGGATGGCAAGCAATATAGAATTAGTCCTTCTAACCATAAATGTGAATGGGGCAAACTGCCTCATAAAGAGGAAGCAGTTAGCAGACTGGATTAAAAGTCAGAATCCTACTATATGTTGTTTACAGGAAACACACCTGAAACAGGATGAGACATTCAAACTAAAAGTAAAAGGGTGGAGCAGAATCTATTATGCTTCAGGCAAAACCAAAAAAGCAGGAGTAGCCATCCTCATCTCAGATCAAGCAAAAACAAAAATTGATCTAATTAAAAGAGATAAGGAAGGGCATTATATCCTGCTAAAGGGAAGCATCAATAGTGAAGCAGTATCAATATTAAACATGTATGCACCAAGTGGTGCAGCATCTAAATTCTTAAAAGAGAAATTAAGAGAACTGCAAGAGGAAATAGATAGCAAAACTATAATAGCGGGAGATCTCAACCTTGCACTCTCAGAATTAGATAAATCAAACCACAAAATAAATAAGAAAGAAGTCAAAGAGGTAAATAGAATACTAGAAAAGTTTGATATGATAGATCTTTGGCGAAAGCTAAATGGAGACAGAAAGGAATATACTTTCTTCTCAGCAGTTCATGGAACCTATACAAAAATTGATCATATACTAGGGCATAAAAACCTCAAAATCAAATGCAGTAAGGCAGAAATAGTAAATGCATCCTTTTCAGACCATAATGCAATCAAAATAACATTTAATAAAAAGCCAGGGGAAAATAGACCAAAAAATAATTGGAAACTAAATAATCTTATACTAAAGAATGATTGGGTAAAACAGCAAATCATAGACATAATTAATAACTTCACCCAAGAAAATGACAATAATGAGACATCATACCAAAATGTGTGGGATACAGCCAAAGCAGTAATTAGGGGAAGTTTTATATCTCTACAGGCCTACCTGCATAAAATAGAGAAAGAGAGGGCCAACGAATTAGGTTTACAACTAAAATTGCTAGAAAAGGAACAAATTAAAAAGCCCCAGACAAACACAAAACTTGAAATTCAAAAAATAAAAGGTGAGATTAATAAAATTGAAAGTAAAAAAACTATTGAATTAATTAATAAAACTAAGAGTTGGTTTTATGAAAAAACCAACAAAATAGACAAACCCTTAGTAAACCTGATTAAAAAAAGGAAAGAGAAAAAGCAAATTGATAGTCTTGAAAATGAAAAGGGTGAACTCACCACTAATGAAGAGGAAATTAGAACAATAGTTAGGAGCTACTTTGCTCAACTTTATGCCGATAAATTCGATAACTTAAATGAAATGGAAGAATACCTTCAAAAATATAGCTTGCCCAGATTAACAGAGGAAGAAGTAAGTAGTCTAAATAGTCCCATCTCAGAAAAAGAAATAGACCAAGCTATTAACCAACTTCCTAAGAAAAAGTCCCCAGGACCAGATGGGTTTACAGGTGAATTCTACCAAACATTTAAAGAACAACTAACTCCAATGCTATGTAAACTATTTGGAAAAATAGGGATTGAAGGAGTCCTACCAAATTCCTTCTATGACACAGACATGGTACTGATACCTAAACCAGGTAGATCAAAAACTGAGAAAGAAAACTATAGACCAATTTCCTTAATGAATATTGATGCTAAAATCTTAAATAAGATATTAGCAAATAGACTTCAGAAAATCATCCCCAGGATAATACACTATGACCAAGTGGGATTTATACCAGGAATGCAGGGCTGGTTTAATATTAGGAAAACTATTAGTATAATTGACCATATTAATAATCAAATTAATAAAAACCATATGATCATCTCAATAGATGCAGAAAAGGCATTTGATAAAATCCAACATCCATTCCTACTAAAAACGCTTGAGAGTATAGGAATAAATGGACTATTCCTTAAAATAATAAGGAGTATATATTTAAAACCTTCAGTAAACATCATATGTAATGGTGATAAACTAGAACCTTTCCCTGTAAGATCAGGAGTGAAACAAGGTTGCCCACTATCACCATTACTATTCAATATAGTACTAGAAACTCTAGCCTTGGCAATAAGAGCCGAGAAAGAGATCCAAGGAATTAGAGTAGGAAATGAAGAAATCAAATTGTCACTTTTCGCAGATGACATGATGGTATACTTAGAGAACCCCAAAGACTCTGCTAAAAAGCTATTAGAAATAATTCAGAATTTTAGCAAAGTCGCAGGATACAAAATAAATCCACATAAATCCTCAGGATTTTTATACATTACCAACACAATCCAACAGCAAGAGATACAAAGAGAAATTCCATTCAAAATAACAGTCGATAGTATCAAATATTTGGGAATATATCTACCAAAGGAGAGTCAGGAATTATATGAGCAAAATTACAAAACACTTGCCACAAAAATAAAGTCAGATTTAAATAATTGGAAAGACATTCAATGTTCTTGGATAGGCTGAGCGAATATAATAAAGATGACAATACTCCCCAAACTAATCTATTTATTTAGTGCTATACCAATCAGACTCCCAAGAAACTATTTTAATGACCTAGAAAAAATAACAACAAAATTCATATGGAAGAATAAAAGGTCGAGAATTGCAAGGGAACTAATGAAAAAAAAGTCAGAGGAAGGTGGTCTAAGTGTACCTGATTTAAAGCTATATTATAAAGCAACAGTCACCAAAACCATTTGGTATTGGCTAAGAAATAGACCGGTAGATCAGTGGAACAGATTAGATACAAAGGACAAGATAGTGAATAAAAATAGCAATCTAATCTTTGACAAACCCAAAGATCCCAAATTTTGGGATAAGAATTTATTATTTGACAAAAACTGCTGGGAAAACTGGAAATTAGTATGGCAGAAACTAGGCATGGACCCACATTTAACACCACATACTAAGATTAGATCAAAATGGGTCCAAGATTTAGGCATAAAGAACGAAATCATAAATAAATTGGAGGAACATGGGATGGTTTACCTCTCAGACTTGTGGAGGAGGAAGGAGTTTGTGTCCAAGGGAGAACTAGAGACCATTATTGATCACAAAATAGAACATTTTGATTACACCAAATTAAAAAGTTTCTGCACAAACAAAACTAATGCAAACAAGATTAGAAGGGAAGTAACAAATTGGGAAAAAATTTTTACAGTTAAAGGTTCTGATAAAGGCCTCATCTCCAAAATATACAGAGAATTGGCTTTAATTTATAAGACATCAAGCCATTCTCCAATTGATAAATGGTCAAAGGATATGAACAGACAATTTTCAGATGATGAAATTAAAACTATTTCCACTCATATGAAAGAGTGTTCCAAATCACTATTGATCAGAGAAATGCAAATTAAGACAACTCTGAGGTATCATTACACACCTGTCAGATTGGCTAAGATGACAGGAACAAATAACGATGAATGTTGGAGGGGCTGTGGGAAAACTGGGACAATGATGCATTGTTGGTGGAGTTGTGAAAGAATCCAACCATTCTGGAGAGCAATCTGGAATTATGCCCAAAAAGTTATCAAAATGTGCATACCCTTTGACCCAGCCATACTACTACTGGGCTTATACCCCAAGGAACTACTAGAGAAGGGAAAGGGTCCTGTGTAGCGAGCTGTCGTCTCTAGAAGCTGCTGGATCGCTCTCTGGGAAGAGATCTGCTTTGTCTACTCAAATCTTTAAGACAGATTCTTCTTCCTGTAGTGAACCGTTGTCTCCAGGCAGTTGCTGTTAACTCTTGTCCTTAGAAGTGACTTCCCTTCCTGCAGAGAGCCCCGTCAGGCCTGATGTAATGCAGAGAGTCTTCTTCTTTCTCTGAGAGTCCTCTCTTTTATTCTCCCAGAGAATGGGCGTGGGATAATGCAAGGGCTTCTGGGAAGAACCACCCCAGCCAATGAGCTTGCCCCCTCTATCAAGTCAACCTGAGTTCTCACCTTGTAATTGTCCAGAAAACCTGAATTCTCACCTTGTCACTGTCCAGACAACCTCAGTTCTCACTTAGTAATCCTAACATCTCCCCCTTTCTTTTGATTTAGAACATAGGACAGTCATGACCTTGAAACATAAATCCATCAATATGGGAAGTATTACAGATAATTACATAAATGACCTTGAAACATAAATCCATCAATATGGGAAGTATTACAGATAATTACATAAATTACATAAGCACATAGTAACATAGTAACATAACACATGCTAGAAGTATATAACATAATCATAATCAAATAATCATAAATTGAAAATTTATAAATGTCCATAAGTCCATTGTCCATTAGTCTCATCTTGTGTGAGGAAGTCCAATGATTCCTGCTGGTTTTTAAAGTTCTTTAACAGTCTTCTTATTATCCATGCTCTTTCAGTGTCAGATGTTTCTTAGATCTTCTCCTTTATTTTGAGGTCTTTCTCTTTTTCTGTCTCTCTCTGATGGATAAGGCGAATATGACTCGTTGGCACCCATCTGATTCCTTCTCCTGCTGAAGAAATACAAGCAAACCCTCTCTCCCAGGCAGTTAACCTATCTAATTTCCTTCTATTTACCACTTTCTAAATCTCTTCTCATCATCTGACAATTACATTGGAGTTGTTCGCACTGGGCCTGTATTGGTTTAAAAGGCCTGTATTCTCCCCAAGTGTAATCCATTTTTGCAATCTGATTGCCTTTTGACTGACTTATCAGGTAATCCCTTTCTGCCATGTGATTGCTTCTCTGCTGATTGATTAAATCAGAGTCCTGGCCTTCTAAAGGCTCTTTAGGTGTAACATCAGCTGCCATCATGCCCCAAGTCTTTTTTGCCTGGGGCCCTGGACCTGGGCCCCTCATCCCGTTTCCCTGAATTAGTTTACACTCTGATGCCCAATGGAGTCCTCTGTTGCATTTTGGACATGGGGTTTTAGGTCTTCTCTCACCCTGTCTTCTCACTGTATCTCCATACCTACACTGAGCTCTTAGATGTCCAATTTTTCCACATTGAAAACATCGCCGAGTTTCTCTAGAAGGCCCTTGCCATGAGGGACCCTGTCTTTCCACATTCATCATTGTCTGGGTGTAAAAAGCATTTGTTCCCACTGTAGCACAGCGTCTTATGATCTCCTCTAAAGGAGCATCTTTGTCTAATCCCCATATAATTCTTTTGCAAATCTCATTGGCATTTTCCTTAGCCAGATGTCTGGTCATTATTTCTGTAGCTGAATTTTCTCCAATAGTTCTTTTGACAGCAGTTTGCAAACGTCCCACAAAATCTGCAAAAGGTTCATTGGGACCTTGCTGTATTTTAGTGAAAGCCTCTCCACGATCTTTCTGTCCAGGAAGGACACCCCAAGCTTTTATTGCAGCCTTAGCAATTTGCTCATATATTGTCATGGTATAATTAATTTGTTCCGAATTCTCTCCATACTGACCTTCACCAGCTAAGTGCTCAAAAGTGAATTGTGTGTTAACTCCTATTTCCAAATTGCATCTGACTTGAATTTTACATAATTCATGAAATTCCGCAAGCCATAATAAATTTTCTCCAGGTTCCAGACATGTCCTTGCTATGGATTTCCAATCATTCGGGGTTAGGACTTCATAAGACAAACCATCTAGTAACATTTTGACATAAGCTGATGTAGCCCCATAAAGGGTACAACCTTTTTTCAAATCCTTAATTGTATTCAAATCTAAAGGTGCATATCTTCTCCTTTTTTTACCTACAGAGTCAGTATTTTCAATCACAGGATATGCATGTATAAAATCACTTATATCCTGTCCTTCTCTCTTAGCTTTAACCAATGCTTTTTCTAATCTTGTCATGGGCTTAGGCTTCTTCACAGGCAATTCTGTTTGTGTTTCTGCCTCTTCCCCTCTTTCTTCCTCCATCTCTGAAGGTGGGGTTGATGTGGGCCTGTCAATAATCTGTTCTCTAGGCAGGGTTGAAGCTTCTTCAAGAGAATCATACCATAATTCCTCATTTAAATCCTCTTGCTCTAGGGAAAGATCTTGATCTTTCCTTTTTTCCTCACACTTCCTCCTCTGTTCATTTTTAGAACTTTTCCTTCTCCTACAACTTGCTTGATAGTTTAAGGCTAATTGAACTATGTTGTAGATATAAAATACTTCTGCAGAAATTGAACGAGGCCCATTTTTTGCTTGAAATTCTTTCATTTCATATCCCACTAGCTTCCATTTATCTACATCTATCTTTTCTTCCTCTAAGAACCAAGGGGATGTGCGTCTTAATGCAGCCAAGAGTTTAGCAATCTGTACCCAGGTTACAAGTAAACTCTGCTCCTCAATTATGTTGATTATACTCTCTATAGTACCACTCCTGAATGGAGCTGAGGTTGCTTCTGGGGCTGGGGTTGAGTCGGCTGAGGTCCAGGGATTGAATATAGCTAACATCTGCCCCATTTCAGCTATAAGAGATTCCTGGTTTAGCCCTTAACAAGTTAAGTTCCTTATTTATCTATTAGCACACTCACTTAATCTTTAACAAAGTTTCCTCTTTACTCACGGTTCTGGGTCAGAGAGACTGAGATCTGGATGGGAGGCTTTTCTACTGGAATCAGGACTGTGTCTGTCCCTGTTCGGGTGCCAAATTGCGAAGGTCTGATCTAGCTCCTCTTGTCAGGATAAGCAAAAGTCCTTGCCCCACGTGTGGACGCCAAATGTAGCGAGCTGTCGTCTCTAGAAGCTGCTGGATCGCTCTCTGGGAAGAGATCTGCTTTGTCTACTCAAATCTTTAAGACAGATTCTTCTTCCTGTAGTGAACCGTTGTCTCCAGGCAGTTGCTGTTAACTCTTGTCCTTAGAAGTGACTTCCCTTCCTGCAGAGAGCCCCGTCAGGCCTGATGTAATGCAGAGAGTCTTCTTCTTTCTCTGAGAGTCCTCTCTTTTATTCTCCCAGAGAATGGGCGTGGGATAATGCAAGGGCTTCTGGGAAGAACCACCCCAGCCAATGAGCTTGCCCCCTCTATCAAGTCAACCTGAGTTCTCACCTTGTAATTGTCCAGAAAACCTGAATTCTCACCTTGTCACTGTCCAGACAACCTCAGTTCTCACTTAGTAATCCTAACAGTCCTGTATGTGCCAAAATGTTTGTGGCAGCCCTTTTCATAGTGGCTAGAAGCTGGAAGATGAATGGATGTCCATCAATTGGAGAATGGTTGGGTAAACTATGGTATATGAATGTTATGGAATATTATTGTTCTATAAGAAATGACCAACAGGAGAAATACAGAGAGGCTTGGAGAGACTTACATCAACTGATGCTGAGTGAAACGAGCAGAACCAGAAGATCATTATACACTTCAACAATGATACTGTACGAGGATGTATGCTGATGGAAGTGGATTTCTTCAACATAGAGAAGAGCTAATCCAATTCCAATTGATTAATGATGGACAGAAACAGCTACATCCAGAAAAGGAACACTGGGAAATGAGTGTAAACTGTTATTTTCTGAATCCAATTCTTCCTGTGCAACAAAAAAATTCGGTTCTACACACATATATTGTATCTAAATTATACTGTAATATATTTAACATATATAGGACTGCTTTGCCATCTGGGGGAGGGGGTTGGGGGAGGAAGGGAAAAAATCTGAATAGAAGTAAATGCAAGGGATAATGTTGTAAAAAATTACCCATGCATATGTACTGTCAAAAAATGTTATAATTATAAAATAAAATAAAAAAATTAAAAAAAAAAAAAAAAAAAAAAAAAAAGAATAGATAAAGAGGGGCATTTAGGTGGCCCAGTGGATAGAGCACCAGCCTTGAATTCAGGAGGACCCAAGTTCAAATCTGGTCTCAGACACTTAACACTTCCTAGCTGTGTGACCCTGGGCAAGTCACTTAACCCCAGCCTCAGGGGGAAAAATAGATAAAGAGCTGGAGGGTACTTTTAAAGGTCATTTCATTTTACAGATGAAGAAACTGGAACCCAAGAGGTTAAAAAGACAAGGTTTACTCAAGAATCACATTGGTAGTAAAGGATTCAAACTTATGTTGTGAGATTCTATATTCAGTATTTTTTCCCCTCCTTTCACACATTCTTCCCATCACAAACAAGAAGAATTCACATGGTCTTTGCCCTCAAAGAGATTATAAATTTAAGTCAGACAAAACTAATGGATAGAAAAATAATGATGGTCAAGCATTTATTAAGTACCTTCTATGTACCAGGTGCTGAGCTAAGCAACAGGGATGCAAATAAAGATAAAAGTCAATTCCTGCTCTCAAGGAATTCACTAACTGAGGAGAAAACAAATTATATAGGACAAATTGGAAATGATCAACAGAGGGAAGGTGGCATTAAGAAAAATCTAGAAAGGCATGTTGCAAAAGATGGGATTTTGACAAAAACTTGAAGGAAGCAGAGAGTTGAGGAGTTGAGAAGCAGAGATGAGAGTGAAGAGAGCTCCAATTATGGGGCAGAAAGAGAAAATGCATTGAGTTGGAAGTTGGAGTAGTTGTCTATCAAAAGTATAGGAAAGCCAGTGTCACTGGCTTGCAGAATACATGGGAGTGGGATAGTTAGGAGTAAGCATTATATTAACAATAAAATTTTAAATTGTAAAATGAATACAAAATCATATAATATTCATTATACATATGTGCATACCCACAATACAGAAGGGATTATTATTTTGGAGCACTAAGGATTATGGGAAAAACTCTAAGCAGGATGGGGAAGGAAGGGACCAGGTGTTTTCTGATAAATCTTCAGAGGCTCTGTGGAATTGGCTTACCAGAAAATAAGAATGAAGTGTCATTGAAATTGGTAGTATAAAATGAGCACAATACAACAGTAAACCATATGCTGTCTCTGCCAGCAGGGTGATTACACTTACCAAAAAAAACCCAAAACAAAAACAACCCTCCACCACCAAGAGGAACAAAAATGACTCTCTTCTGAATTCCTTATAACTGAAATTCTTGTTCCAACAGTCAAACATTTAAAGAAACAGTAGTAGTTCTTGTTTTTTATCTGTGCCTTTTGGAAATCCATAATCAATTATTGATAAAAGCTAATGCTAACATGGTACTTCATTTACAGATGAATGTACTTCACTTTTCAGGTGAGCCTCATTAGAACCCTCAAAATTGGTACTACAGTTATCTCCACTTTATGTACTAACCCAACTTCCTTCCACCCCCAAACAGGGGTACAGATCTGTAAAGGGTTCCAGATTTGTAAGATGATCACTTAGCTAGTCAATGACAAAGACAGGATGAAAACCAAATTTTCTGATGCCCAGGTGTAGCACTATTTCTGTTGTTCTATTCGTCCACCCAATTGGGAAATGTAACTTGATGGACAACAATCATGGATTTGTAGTTAGAAGACCTGGGTTTGAATCCTTAGCCTGTATTCCTCTAATACTTTTCTGACTTTGAAAAATCAGCATAACCTCTCTAGGGCCTCAGTTTCCTTATCTGTAAGATGGGGGGAGGAGAGGACACCAAATGATTTCTAAATTACTTTCCAGTTTTAGATATATTGTCTAGGACAACCATGAACATAGTGCTCCATATTTTACTACCCTTAGCTTAACTCATCAGCTTTCCTATGGAAAAAAGAAAGGATATGTTGGCAAATAATAAGCTAAGTGGCATTCTCTTGCTACTGATAGGAACTGCCTCTTTCTTTTGGAGGGACAGAGAGCTTAATGTATATCCACAGAATGCTGAATGGCTATATGTCCAGTGAAGACTGGGAAATTTCATGGGAAAGGAAGTTAAATATTTTTGAACCCTTAAATGCAAATCCATCCATCATAAAACTCAATGCCCTATCACTGATTCACTGCTTTGTTTCAGCTAATGATGACTGGGAGACTCAAACTGCACGTTCTAATTAAAAAACAAAAACAAAAACAAAACCAAAACGTTTTTCATTACTATTCCACTTACATTTTCTTTGAGATAGAATTTGGGCAAAAATCGTTTTCTTTATTTCTGAATTTTAGAGTAAGTTTTAAACTTCTACAATTCATTTTTGAAATACATTTTAAAAATGAGATTCCTCTTCTTTCTTTGCTTTCCCCCCTTTTCTAACTATGAAGGAAAACATATGGCTCTAAATAGCATGTCTGAGGGTATAGAAAAGAACATGTTTCTGCATCTGCATCATATATGGGAACTCATTTAAAATATCAGGCTTGTCAGAAAGAAAAGAGGAATATCCAAGGCATTGAATATAAGCCTTATGTTAATGCAGTGTGGAAAATGAAAAATATAAACCACTTTTTTTTTGGGGGGGAAATAAACTAAATGAGAGAAGAACAAGGAAATATGAAAGTTGAGGTTTCCATAGTAACTAACAGTCATTTAGTCACAATGCAAATACTGTATGTGTATGAGAAGTCATATATGTGTGTGTCTAATTATAACTGAAGAATACTATGTCTGAATAAGTTAATTTGATAGTTCCATAAGAAACCTTAGCTTTTATGTCTTCCAATTTTTATGTGACTACATTTTTTTAAATTTTAGTTTCCTCATTTTTAAAAAATTAGTTTTATAATTATAAATTTTTGACAGTATGTATGCATGAGTAATTTTTTTATAACATTATCCCTTGTATTCATTTTTCCAAATTTTCCCCTCCCTCCCCTAGATGACAGGCAATCCCATACATTTTACATGTGTTACAGTATAACCTAGATACAATATATGTGTGTGAATCCAATTTTATTGTTGCACATTAAGTATTGGATATGTGACTACATTTATAACCTGACTGAATTTTCTAAAGGGTTGATTTATTTAGAAGAGAGTTATTTAGAAATGGGAATGAACATTGAGTTCCTTTTTTCAGACCAAATGGTAGTTTGTTCAATTATTTGATAATAATGGTAAAGGACAGAGTTAACTAATAATGATATTCTTGTTTTTGAAACTAGTATCATCATGAAAATTGTGTAATACCAGATCTTTTTATTATTTGTACAGGAACCATTTAAAAATTTCTTAGTATATAGAGCACCTTAGTTCCATCTCCAGTGCTTCTTCATGGGAAAGAGGTGACCCTATCCCAATTAAATGTAAACCTGTACACTTTAAAGACTTCTAAACATAGCCCATATTCTTTGAGTCTTTGAGAACCAGCCTGGTTAAGAAAGGCTTGTCACAAAGTTGGCCACAAAGTCAGTTATTCTGGGTCACAGAAACTCATTAAGACTATCTATTAAGGCAGAGAGCCATTGTTAACATCTTTTAATGTGTATATACCCATAAAACATATTTAAATATTCAACTTCTTCAGTACAAACTTGAAAAATTAGTTACAGTTTTAAAAGTTAAACATTTTGGAGATAGCTCCCTTATAAAATGTGTACTTGAAGACAAGGACTACCTAATCTTTATCTTTATTTACCCAACTTTTATTACTATGCTTGATAAATAGATTATTTTTTTGTTTGTTTTTGGAGGCAATCTGAATTAAGTGACTTGCATAAAGTCATGTAGCTAGTGAATATCTGAGGTAATTTTTTTTATTAATTAAAGATTTTTATTTTTAAAACATATGCATGGATAATTTTTCAACATTAATCTTTGCAAAATCTTGTGTTCTAACTTTCCCCTCCTTGCCCCCATAATTTCCCCCAGATGGCAAGTAATCCAATATAAGTTAAACATGATAAAATATATGTTAAATCAAATATTTGCATACATAGTTATACACTTATCTTTTTATTATAGCTTTTTATTTGCAAGATATATGCATGGGTAAATTTTCAGCATTGACAATTACAAAACCTTTTGTTCCAACTTTTCCCCTCCTTCCCCCCACCCCTTCCCCCAGATGTCAGATTGACCAATACATGTTAAATATGTTAAAATATAAATTAAATACAATATATGTATACATGTCCAAAGAGTTATTTTGCTGTACAAAGGGAATCGGACTTTGAAATATTATACAATTAGCCTGTGAAGAAAATCAAAAAATGCAGGCAGACAAAAATAGAGGGATTGGGAATTCTATGTAGGGGTTCATAGTCATCTCTCAGAGTTCTTTTGCTGGGTGTAGCTGGTTCAATTCATTACTGCTTTATTGGTGGCCACATCCATCAGAATTGATCATTGTATATAGTATTGTTGTTGAAGTATATAATAATCTTCTGGTCCTGTCTGAGGTGATATTTTAACTCAAGTCCTGCTGACTCGAGGATTAACGCTCTATCCACTGTACCACCTGGCTCCCCAAAGTATAATAGATTTTTATAAATGTTGCTGATTCATTGATTAAAAATATACCATAAAATATTTGAAAATAGTACTTTTCATTTCCTCCAGAATTATACATGTATTATAAATCACATGTATACTTTTTCAAAAGTCTAAGCCTTCTTTGTCTAAACTTTTTTAAAATTACATTTAATGCCAATTCCTATTACTATATGAATAAACATTTCTCAAAAGAAAGGTTGCTAACTAATAATAATCATATGTAAAAGAATATGCCAAATAACTAATAATAAGAGAAGGGCAATCAACATAACCCTGAGATTCATACCCAGCAAATTAGCAATGAAGACATAGGATAAGAATAACATGTATTGGAGGAGTTTGGAAAGACTGCTAACTAATGTTTTTGGTGGAAGTATGACTAAATCAATACAACAACTATGAAAAACAGTCTGGAACTATGCAAATGATGTGGCTAAAATGCCCTCTCTTTCAACGAGAAATTCTGTTGCTAGGCATATTTTCTAGGAAGGTCACTGAAAAATAAGGGCTTATATACAACAGAATATTTTTGTGGTAGCAAAGATCTGGAAACAAAACAGGCATCCAATGAATCAGTAAATCAGTCAATCAGTGTGAACAGGGCTTCTTCAGATCCTCAAATCAATCAGCATCAGAGATTTGATCAGTCCTAAGAACTTTATATAAAAGAGAAGAATTATCACAGAATCAGAGAGAAATTCCCTGAGTATGGAAATAAAAAGGAGTGGGATTATGAGGGCTAAATCAAGAACTGAAATCCCTAGGACAGCTAGTGGAAGGTAGGATTGACCTGTGGTAGAGAGAGGAAAAGGGAGGAAGGGGAGAGAGGCAGAGAGACAGAGTAACGGATACAAAGAAACGGAGAGGGAGAGGGAGAGGGAGAGGGAGAGGGAGAAGAAGAGGGAGAGGAAGAGGGAGAAGAAAAGGGAGAGGAAGAAGAAGAGGGAGAAGGAGAAGAAGAGGGAGAGGGAGAGGGAGAGGGACTGAGAGAGGGAGAGGGAGAGGGAGAGGGAGAGGGAGAGGGATTAAGAAAAGTCATTGACTCTATAGGAATCTCAAAGCAAAAGACAAGTTGAAGCCACTAGTTTACTCATACACAGGAAGAGAGGATTTCTGAGAAAAAGGTCTGCTTTTACCTTTCCATCCTTTCCCAGGACCTGTCAGTATATAGCCACTATAATATAATTTGCTGCTTTTTTACCCAAACATTTTCAATAACCTGAATTTAGTCACAGCCGTAAAGAGACAGGAAGATTAACTAGAGATAGATATAAATTTAGGCAGAGAGACCTCTATCTAAATTTTAGGAATTTTCCTAATTGATGACTCAAAGTGAATGATACAGAACTCAGAACTTTTTTTTTTCTAGAATTAACTCTCTAAAACATTAGAAAAATGAACCAAATAGAATTTAGGGATTATCATAATGCCTTTAGGCATAATAGGAGCTGATTATTGTAACCAAGAGTTACATAGGTAACTGAGTGATTAAGTAAATTGAGTGAAATGACAAAGAATGAATATGTTGATTGAAGTGAATAATAGTTATTTGATTGACCAAATTATTAAGGCATGTTTTAATTTTGACTGATTTTTAAAAAAACAAAATTGCATGAATATTTGTTCTTAAAAAGTCAATTAAAAAATTCTAGAGAAGCTTAATGGAGGCAAACCACTTCTTGAATGAAGGCCATCACTGAAATCCAGCAGTCTGTCCCATCCTTATCTTTATTGAGCTTTGTTTACCTGCAACTTTGGTTCTTCAGAGGTAGTGGTGTTCCAAGATTCACATCCACATAGTATTGCCAAAAGACCATTTGCGTTGAAAAGATGGGTCTTTGTGGAGTAGCTTGAGATTATTAAAAGCACCGCACAATTTTCCAAATGCAATCCAGCCTTTACTTACTTTTATGTGGGAGCCCAACTCATTGTCCATCTTCAATACCTATGCTAAATATATGTATAGATTTGCTGATGCAATGAACTATCCACCAGAATGTCAAAATCTGAACAAGAGAAATTTTTCATCAATTTGTTTTTGCCAAACAGACTTTTAAAAGATTATCATGTATCTTATTAAAGAGGTTCTATAATGGTCTAAGGCCTAATTACTCCCAGAGAGATATTAGGAGATTCATGAATTTAGACAGGAGAATATTCCTTTTCAGTCCTATAATTTTATTTTGTGGATTTAAAAACATTTCTGTTTATTATTTCATAATATGCAAAAATATTAAGGTTTAATGGGAACAATATAATCTATAAACAATAACATCAGGAGGCCCTTACCATCAATAGAGAATCCTTTTTCAATTTGGAATCTTGTAAGATATTTTATATGACTGCAGGAATCATTTTTGAAAATTCTCTGTCTTCTTGTTTTATGTCTCACTAGATGTTGACAATGAAAGGGCTGGATAATATGTTTGCACTTATGAATTCATATATGATCTGACCATATGCATGTAGGAGGACTTTAGGCTTCATTTTGTTTTACCAAGTCAAATGCATTTTGGTAATCAAACAATAAATACCCCTGGATCTTGTGCTCCCCATTTTTCCCAGATACTTTATAAACTCTAAAAATGTAGAATTCTTTAGATTAATTTGTGAAATACTACTTGTCTCTGTCTTATTTTCATCAAGGATACCCTTGATGTGAATATAGATCATTCATTTAAAGCTTTCAGAATATGAGGAAATAGACATACATTTATTGCTATCGTCGATAATTTTCCCACTTTAATTTTTTATACTTCCCCCTTTCTGATCTATATCACATCCCACATAAAGCACTTAGTGCATACTTGTCATGTCCAGCCATTCCTCCTGACTTTGTCTTCCTTAGTACCATTTCTACTCTTTTTGAGTACCACATTGTAAATTGAGTAGAAAAAATAGATCTTTTCTAGGGACTGATGAAAAGAAATAATTTCAGATGTAGTAACAGATTTGTTCCATTTTGTATTTATTGTTGCCTTTTTGCCATTTTTGACCCATAAACACAAGCTTTCCATATGCTTGCTTTTGCTTCCACTACCTTTATTCTGCTTTCAAAGATGATACTACTCATAATCTTTTGCCATCCTCCTCCACAGTATTTTACAAATGCATTTGTATTCTAAGCTAGTGTTGCCCTTGTGCTGATGTTTTTCTTTGCTTTTACTGAAGATCAAGCATTGCATGAGGAAGTGGTTTCCTAGCTCTTTGGGCCTCCTCAGTATGATGTGTTATGTCAATTAACTTTTTTGGGAAATTGTAATTTGATTATAATAACTTAATTACATTTAATTAATTTCATTATATCTAATTACACTCAATATTGATTTTTTCCTTTTTTCCATTTCTCATGGGGGGGGTCACTAATGATTTGAGTAGTTCTGATCAAACACATATATTATTACACCACATTACATATATGTATATGAATATATGCATACGTGTTTAGTATATACATATATATCTTGTTCAGTTTACAGAAAATTATTTTGACTTGTTATATAGAATCATTTTTCAAATGGTTGGGTCTACTATGAATTAGCAAATTCTTTGCAATAACCCCAGTGGCCCTCAGGGGGCATAAGTCCACAGGTTGGGAACCAGTGTTCTACTTGTGTACTTATTTATATATTTTTTTTTATTTTTTGAAATTTTAATAATGTGCCTTTCTCCCTTAATTGAAAATATAAGTTCATTCAAGGTACCGAGGAACCATACATAATAATCATTCCCCACAGATTTTCCATTTAGTTAAGCTGCAGGATTGTTGTGGTTGTTTAGTCATTTTAAGTTGGATCTGACTCTTTCTGACCACTTTTGGGGTTTTCTTGGCAAAAATACTGCAATGGTTTGCCATTTCCTTCTGCAGTTCATTTTACAGATGAGGAAACTGAGGTAAACAGGTTTAAATGACTTGCTCAGGATCACACCACTATCCGATTTCCATTTTATCACCTAACTCTCCTGAAACTGTAGGATTAGTAGAGTTTCAGAGATAGAAGGAATTTTAGAGACAATTTAGTTTGACCTTTTTCATTTTAGGGAAAAGAAATCTAAGATTCAGACAAGTGAAGTGAGGCCATTCTAATAGTAAGTAGTATAGTCACAATTTGAAATGAGATCTTTTTGGCTCCAAATCCAGTGCTTTCCCCACTACCTCCCACTGCCCTTTTCCTCATATTGCAGAATTAAGTTCACAATATTTAGCACACAGCATGATCATTGATGGACCACACTCTCTTGAAAACAAATATACATGAAAAAGCCTTATGTAGCTCTTGCAAAAATCAGCAAGACAAATTCATCCAGAAATTAAAAATGCAGAGTTAAGCTTGATGAATCTTGTGCTTTAGGGATTCAGCATTCTTGGCAGCAAGAACATAGATTTAGAATCTCTTGTGTCCAACCTCTCATTTTATAGATGAGGAAACTGAGGCTGAAAGAGATTAAGTGAATTCCCTAGGATCATACAACCAGTAAGTGTTTGAGGCAGAATTTGAACTCATTTTTCTTTGACTCCCAATCTAGCACTCTATCTATCCACTGAGACACCCTGAAGCAGTCTGGTGGGTTCCCCATGTGCTGATAGATTTACACCTGGCACAGCTACAACTAGTTTGTCATGTCTCTGCAAAATTATGAATAATATTGAGATATATGATGACATTTGTCATTTAAGAAAACATTGTGGAACCATTAGAAAGTGAAACAAGGAAGCCAAGTTGGCACAGGATAAGGTAAAGCTATTCGAGAAAACATGAATATTTCCTTGTCAAGTCATATCATATGATAGCCTAAACAATAGATATTCTTCATTTACTTGGTCTATTGTAAATAGTTCAGATGGATTCTTGAGTGATTATGTCAATAAACATTTATTAAGCACCTATTATCTGCCAGTCACAGTGCAAAAGATACAAAGAAAGGCTCTTGGGGAGCTTACAGTTTCATGAGGAAGACAATATGCAAACAATTCTGGATAAACAAGCTATATGAGGATAAGTTGGAGATAACCAACATAGAGAAAACACTAGAATTAAAGATCTCATTTAGGAGGCTCTGCAGAATTTCAAGAATTCATGATCCCTAAAGTGAGGTCATTTGAATAGTAAGTCATTCACAAACAGAAGCATTTGTAGGGTATCACCAACTCTAAGAAATCCTTTATCCTTCCAGGATCTTTACTGTAATCCTCCATGAAGACAGGAAAAAAACACTTTTTTTTTTCAAATATATATAAACCCCAAGAGTTGATCTATTAAGTGAATGGACACTTTGCATGGATGGTGAACTGGTTCCCAAATTGGACAGGATGAAAAAAAGTGGTGAATTTTGGAAATTGAATTGTGCTTTTAATTACTCCAACATCTCTCCCCAAAACCTCTCTTTTCCTCTCCTAGCCCCTCTTTTCCCCTCCCTTCTGTCTTTCTCTTCTTCCCTTCCCTCCTTTCTTTTTCCTTGTTCTTACCTCCTTTCCCTTCCCTTACTCTCCCTCCTTTCCCTCCCCTCTTTTTTATCTTTTCCCTTATCCTTCTTTTTCTTCCCTTCCTTCCACTCCCTTCTCTTTTCTTTCTCCCTTTTCTTTCTCTTTCCCTTTCTTCTCCTCTCCCCTCTCTCCTCTTCTTTCTCCTCTCCTCTCTTCTTTAGTCTCTCCCTTTTAAAGAAAACCCCTTGTGTGGTGCTATATTGATGCAAAGCATGGAATACAACAGTCTAGATAGTTAAAGTTGTGAAACATTCAAAAGACAATGGACAGGTCCAAAGTAGGTGTTATTAGGCTAGAAAGAATATGTTAGCCAGCAACTGCTCAAATGAAGAAGCGTAAAAGAAGTGATATAGTCCAGCTAGGTGGTGCAGTGGATAGAATTTGAGATCAGGAAGACCTAAGTTCAAATCCACCTCAGGTACTTACTAGCTATGTGACTCTGAGCAAGTCACTTAACTCTGCTTGCCTCAGTTTCCTTATCTGTAAAATGAGGTGGAGAGGGAAATAGCAAACCAATCCACTATCTTTGCTAAGAGAACCCCAAATAGGATCATGAAGAGTTGGACACAACTGGACCAACATAATCCAGTGGAAAGAGCCATTGGCTCTTGAGTTAAATGAGTTGGGTTCAGATTCTGCCTCTGTTATTACTCATGTGTGACCTTAGGCAAATCACAACTTCCCTGGGTCTCAGTTTCCTCCTCTCTACACAGGAGTTGAAATCAATGACCTCTGAGGTCCCTTCTGGCAAATCTTTGTCTCTATGCCCCTGAAGCATATGGGGCTCAGGCAAAGTATAACCCATGAATAGCCTGTGTGTTCTATTTGCCAAGAGAACTTGAGGAAGGCTCCTTTTTTATTTGGTAGAACTGTTTTCAGAAGATATGGACAAAGGTTGCATAGGCTGTGACTGTATCCAAGGTGAATTATAGGAATGAGTTACAGCATAGATGAGATCATGGATCCATTGATGTATCAAAGTCATATAATTTTCATTTTAATTAACAACTGAAACTATAACAAAGTATTAGTTTATCTTTTACTTGCAAAACAACTGAAGTGGGAAGGTTGAGTAAAGGAGGTGTTATTACTGAGCCTGCTTGCTCAGAAGGTTGTTTGATTATCTCTGAACCAAATATTGTTACTCAGAGGCAAGGGCTTAAAGTTAATAAAAAATGTATCAAATTCATAATTAAATGGAAATGCTAAGAGCTCAGAATATGTTCTTTTGTTAGGCTCTTTTTTTTTCTTCCCATGCCCCAAATTCAACCAACTGGAATTATTTTCTCAGCACTAGGTATTTGCTTTGGGCTCTGAAATGACAGATATCTTTGCATATCGGATTTATTCTGTGGTGGGTTTAATGAGAAAAAGCAGTCAGTCAGCAACATGTATTAAACACCCACTGTGCGCAAAGAACTATAAGTAAGTGATATTGTATAAAGGACAGAGAACATTATGGTTCCCCTTAAAAGAACTAGGTATTTATTCACGTGGTGAGAAGATGATATTGCAAGATGAGAACCTTTAAAAATTCCAAGGAAACAGAAATAAATACAGTTTGATGTAGTTTAGACAATAAAAAAGTGTATATTGACTCTGGAGTCCTATCTGTGGTGTTTCCATCTTTCAGTATAGTGATTTCCAAATTTTTTTGTCCCTGTATCCCATCATCACAACATTTTTGAGTACCTATTTTCAAAATGTGTATGTCTATTTCTGAGAAGAAATGTAATAAAGAAAACAGAGAGTCAACCTTGAAATCATGACAACTTTGTTTCTATCCAGTCTCTGCCATACACTGGTTATGTGTCCCAGATCTTCATCACCTGGCAGGGGAAATACAAGGTGCTTTCTCTCCTCTCAATTTCAGCAATGGTGTTTAGAAGAAAAGCTCTTCCATAATACCTCATCCAATAGGAGGAAAGAAAATAAGCATTTGATAAGCACCTACTATAGGTCAGGCTTTGTGTTAAGTGCTTTATAAATATTAACTCATTTTTATCCTAACAACAACCCTAGGGGGAAGATGCTATGGTTATTCCCTTCTTATAATTGAGAAAACCGAAATAGACAAGAGATTAAGGGATTTTCCCCAATATCACAGAGCTATTAGATGTCTGAAATCATGTTTGAACTTGGGTCTTCCTGATTCCAGGCCCCGTGCTTTATCCATTGTTTCACCTAGCTGCCCACAAGCTCTGGGAGGAGAGTTTGAGACGTGTTGTGATTGTTGTGGAGACATTGCCGTCATATCCAACTTTGTGAGATTATTTAGGGTTTTCTTGGCAAAGATACTAGCAGTTTGTCATTTCCTTCTCTGGCTCATTTTACAGATAATGAAACTGAGGCAGAATTAATTGATTTGTCCAGGGTTACATAGCTAGTAAGTGTCTGTGACTGGATTCCAATTAAGGTCCTCTTGACTTCAGGACTTGCATTCTATGTACTGTGGAACCTAGCTGAGACATGTATAGGAAAAACAATCCGTCAATAATATATTAATGACAATAACAGGTATTATTAATAATAATAACTATCACTTATGTAGTGCTTTAAGGCTTGCAAAGCTCTTAATAAATATTAATTCCTCTTATCCTTATAATAATCTTGAGAAATACATGCTATTATTTATCCATTTATTATATTTATATTTATTATATATATATTATTTTATTATATTTATCCATTTTACAGATAAGAAAACAGAGGAGAGAGAGATTAATTATTTGCCAGGGTCGCAGATTTAGCAAAGGTCTGAAACAGCATTTAAACTCAGATATTACTGACTGCAGGTCCAGTCTTCTAGAATCTACATCACCTAACTGTCTCTCCATGGGTACAGAAGGGTCCAAGAGTCCTTTACTATTTCTGGTGTCCTACCTGCAGATCGTTTTCAACTGTCAGGGCCTTGAATGCATAGTAATTTCTCTCTCTACTTTTCTGTCAGGGAACATAAAAAGGATCATGATCCTTAAAGATGCTTCCAGCCTCAAGGGAATACTTTTCTGAAACTGTCTTTTTGCCTCTGATCCTTACCTCCTTCAATCTTCCCTCCTCTCTATAAAGATCCTCTCTATTCTTTCTCCTTTCCCCTCCTACTTCCCTGTAGGGTAAGACACATTTCTATATACCACTAAGTAGCTATGTTATTTCATCTTTGAGCTAAATCCAATGAGAGTGAGACTCAAGCAATGCTCACCCCCTTCCTTCCCTCTACTGAATCAATAGGTAATTGTGCCTTTTTGGAGGTGTGTGTCTGTCTCCTCAACTGTGCTTCAAACTCTGATTCTCTTGTTGTTGGATGGAGTGTCTTCTGCTGGCCAAGCAACTTCACTAACTACCATGGATGAGGGGGACGAAAAGAAAGAAAAATCCCTTCTTTTCCTACTGAGAGCTGAAGAACTGAGTTTTTCCTTACTGCTGGCTTTCTTTTCTATCTACTCCAAACTGCCAGACTGACTTCAGGATCCATGACATTGCTTCTTCCGAGTTAGAGTTAGAGAAAGAGATATTCATATTTTTAAAGGGATGGTACCATGCTTTATTAAAATATTAATATTTCATCATTGAGGATGGATGGAAACTCAATCATCTCCTAGCTCATAGACAAGTAGTATTATATTAATAATAATTAAGTACACCATAAAACTTACACAGAAATATAATTAGAAAAGGATGAAGTAATGATGAAATAATAATTGGAACTAGAATCAACAGGGAGTCAGTGGGGGTTACTAATTAAGGAAGTGACATGATTGAAACTTGTAGTTAAGGAAAATAACTTTGCCAGCTATATGGAGACTGGATTAGAGATAGGTAGCTAGGTAGATAGATAGATAGATCATTCACTAAATTTTTAATGTCTGGTCATAAAAGCAAATAAGGAGTCCCTATCCTCAAAGAGCTTACATTCTACTGAGAGAAGACAGCACATAATAGGGAGCTGGAAAGATGACCTGACAAAGGGGAAAAGAACCCACATATAGGCAAGGTAGTTTTTTGAGAAGGAGGAGGTTTAGAGAGTAAGAGGGGGAGACACTTAAGGTAGAGGGTCCAATTACAAGGCTATTGTAACAGCCCATGTGAGAGGTGGTGAGGGCCTTAGCTAGGGTAGTGACTATATGAGTAGAAAGAAGAGGGTAAATGTAGGCAGTATTATGAAGAGAGATATGACATTTGACAGTTGATTAGATATGTCTAATCAAAGCAAATCTAAAGTTTGAATCCAGCTCATTGGAATGATGATGGACCACTCATCAATTATAGAGAAGTTCAGAAGTGGGGTTGATTTAGGGGAAGACAATATAAAATATTAAATGGCAGCATCACTATGCTCTTCCAAACTCACTCTGTCTCTCCCAAAATTAAATAACAGGGGTTATTCACTGGTCACAGGGGACAAACCCCGTAGTCTAATGGATTTCTGTTGCAACAAGATGATCTGGGTATGGATGATGGATAGTGAATTGGTATGTTGGTGAGGATTTTTCCCAATGGCAACTGCATAGCTACTGCTTTGGATGTCTGAGTGGTAAGTAAATTATAATTGCCCTGGGGAACAAATGTCAAGGCTGAGAACAGGGAAGTTTGGGAAGTTGATACATAAGCAGAGGAAGAGGTTGAAATGGGGAAGAATGGATGATAAAGTTAGGTATGGGCATTGCAGTCAAGTCATGTGATTGTTAATCATAGAGTAGGGTGGCTTTTAAGCCATCTTTCCATAGTCCAGCTTGTTAATCACACACCCCTTAAGATTATGGCATGGCTCCTATTTGGAACCTACTGCTCTAGTATTTCTCTGATCTCCAACATCTATTACACGGTTACTAAAATTATCTTTCTAACAATCTAGTGATCGAATTTATATACTATAGGTTTAATTGTGTTCTTCTATAGTATTCTAAGTAGGGTGAATAGGGATTATTTTTTAAAATTTCCAATGATGATATTTTTCCCTTCTAAATTAAAATGTAATGATGCAGGTATCAAAAACACTACGTATGACCTTTTAAGAATATATGACAACAGGCAAAATTTCCTCTAACTGATATGAGGGTTTTCTCACCAGTGAAAATAGAGGCTCCTCCAGGGCATGGATAGACATGACTCATATTTGTCTTGTAAGACCAATAGCAGTTAGACCACTAAAAAAAAAAGAGCTCAATAAATACATACTGGGTTATGTAATTAGTTGCTATACCTTTTGTCTTACATTCATCATCTTCCTCCAAACCTGGAAAACTTGTACAACTCTGCCTCACTTCAATACAATTCACAAGCAAGTCATGATGTTATTGGTCCTCTGAAAACAAATGACAAACAACAGCAGCAACAACAATATCCCTAAATTCTCCGTTTCTTTTAATGGCATCACCATTCTCTGAATTACCCAGGGTTGGAAAATGTGCAATAATTTTATTTTTAAAAAGTTTTATTAATGAATTTTGTTTTGCATCAAAATTGTTTCCAGCTAGTCCATTCCTCTTCACCAACTCCCAAACAAAATAACTCTCTTATGATAGAAAGCAAAAGTAACACAATACATCTAACAGTATGTATTATAGTCTTCATCCCTAGAATCTCACCCCCAGATTTTGTCTCCCTCACTCCCTACATGAGGTCATTTGTTAAGTACTATCATGTCTATGTCCATAACATTTTGCATCTGTTCACTCCTCCCCACTCATTTTGCTGAAACTGAAATGTACATTTTTATGATTTTTGTAACAGTCTGGTCTCCTTTAATTCCAATCTCTTATCTCTAACATCCACTACACAATTACTAAAATTATCTTTCTGATTCACAACTCTTACCATGTTGCCCTATTAAAAAACTTTAGTGGCTTCCCACTATCAAGAGGATACAATAATAATGCTAAAAATAAATGAATTTAAAATTAAATTACAAAATAAACTTATAAAAATAAAATTATATTTGTATATGTACATAAAAGAGTAAACAATATGAACTCTTTGGTCCATCATTTGCCCTTCACAATTTAGCTTCAACCTGCCTTTCCAACCTTTCATTTTACTTCTCTTCATAAAATCTTGTCTAGCCAAACTGGAGCATGATCTATTCTTTTATCTTATTTTATGGTTTCCTGCCACTAGGTGTTATTCATACAAAATCTCCTTGATGCTTGGAATACTAGTCCCTTCTCATCTCTGTTTGCTAGAATTTTTCTCTTCCTTTACTGCCTTTTCTAATCTATCTGGATCAAAACTTAAGAGCTGCAAGACCTTAGAGATCATCTAGTCCAACTTTACTCCTTTACAGATAAGGAAACTGAAGCCCCAATATCTTTCTTTCCCATTTCATATAGCAAGTTGTTTACACCTTCTTTGCCTTTATCCATTCTACTTACACTTGTTTACCTGGTCTATATGTTCTATTGGGTCCAAGCTTCTATAACAGCAAGGACTATATCATTTATCAATTTTGCAATCCTCAGTAGACGGCACAGTGCCTTGAACATGACAGACATTTAAAAATGTTTTTTCAGTTGAAATGCACAACTGAATAAGCCAAAGACCAAATTAATTCACTCCTTAATGAAGCCCTTTTCTGTTTCTATTTTTAACTGTTTTTTATTTTTAAAAATTTATTTAGTATTTTATTCTCCCTCAATTACATGTAAAAACAAATTTTAATGTTAATTCTTAAAAATTTGAGTTGCAAATTACTCCCTTCCTCCCTTCCCCACCCCCCTCATTGAGAGGCAAGCAATTTGATACAGGTTATACATGTGTAGTTGTGTAAAACATATTTCCATATTGGTCGTGTTGTTAAAGAAAACATAGACCATAAAAATTTCAAGTAAAACAAAGAACGTTTAAAAAGTGTATTTCAATTTATATTCAATTCTTTTTCTGGGGACAGATAACTTTTTTCATTGTTAGTCCTTCAGAGTTGTCTTGGATCACTGTATTGCTGGGAATAGCTAAATGATTCACAGCTAATCATTACAGCTTTCTTTGTATACTTTGAATTTGTATCAGTTCTGGTAAATGTTTCCAGGTTTTTCTGAGAGCATCCTGCTCACCATTTCTTATAGCATAAAAGTATTACATCACAAGAATATAGCACAATTTGTTTAGCCATTCCCCAAATAATGGGCACTGCCTTTAAAATAGTTGTAAATATTTTTGTACATATAGGTTCTTTTCCTTTTTGTTTTTTATTAAAACATATCTCTTTTGGGGTACAGAACTAGTAGTAAAAGGTATGCTTGGTTTTATAGCTCTTTGAGAAGAGATCCAAATTGTTCTAAAGAATGCCTAAAATCAGTTCACAACTTCACCAACAGTGCATTAATGTTTAATTTTCTCCTACATTCCCTCCAACATTTATCCTTTTCCTTTCTGTTCCATCAACCAATATAATAGGTGTGAGGTAATAACTCAGAATTGTTTTAATTTTCATTTCTCAAATCAGTAGTGAGTTGAAGTATTTTTTCATAAGGCTATAGTTAGCTTTGATCATTTTATCTGAAAACTGTTCATATCTTTTGGTTATTTATCATTTGGGGAATGGCTCTTATTTTCATAAATTTGACTCAGTTTTCATTGGAGAAATGAGATCTTTATCAGAGAAAATTGTTTCAAAAATTTTGCAGTTACTATTGCTAACTGTATTTTTCTCCATCCCTACTCCCCACATTTATTCTCTCTGTTCATTCTATCTCTCCTCAAAAGTGTTTTTCTTCTGACTACCACCTCATCCAATTTGCCCCTTTTTCTCCCTGCTTCCCTTATTCCTTTCTCTTCCTACTCTTCTGTAACAGAAGACTGAGTTCTGTACCCAATTGAGTATATAAGTTATTTCTATTTTGATCTAATTCTGATGAGAGTAAGGTTTACTCGCCTTTCAAATCCCCCAGCTTCTCTTCTGTAAAACCTTTTTCCCACCTCTCTTTCTCTTAGTTCATTCATCTTTCTCTCTTCTTAATTTTATTTTTCTTAGACATCTTCCTTTCTTATTCAATTAACACCTGTGTCTTCTTTTTAAAAAAATATATACATATATACATATATATATGTATTTATATTTTCTATCTGCCCTAATAATGAGAAAGTTCTTATGAGTTACAAGTATCATCTTCCCACACAGGAATGTAAGTATAAAGCCCTTATGATTTCCCTTTCCTATTTGCCTTTTTATGCTTTTCTTGAATTTTGTATCAGACAGTCAAATTTTTGATTCAACCCTGGTCTTATCATTAAGAACACTTGAAAGTTCTTTATATCATTTAATGACCATTTTCCCCCTGAAAGATTATACTCCTTTGCCCTCTGGAATATCATATTCTAAGCCTTTTGATCCTTTAATGTAGAAGCTGATAAAATATGGTGTTATCTTTACTGTGGTTTCATCATACTTGAATCATTTCTTTCTGGTTACTTGCAATATTTTCTCCTAGATCTGGAAGCTATAGAATTTGGCTACAATATTCCTGGGAGTTTTCATTTTGGGATTTCTTTTATTAGGTGATCTGTGATTTCTCTCAATTCCTTTTTACCCTCTAGTTCTAGAATATTACGGTTGTTTTCCTTGATAATTTCTTGGAAGATGATGTCTAGCCTCTTTTTTTTTCATGTCTTTCAATAACTTTAAAATGATCTCTCCTGGATTTATTTTCCAAATCAGTTGCATTTCCAATTAGATATTTCACATTGTGTTTTTTTAGGCCATTGATTTTGTTTTATGGTATCTTGATTTCTCATAAAGTCATCAGCTTCCATTTGCTAAATTCTAATTTTTAAGGAATCATTTTCTTCAATGAGCTTTTTACCTCCTTTTCCATTTGGTCAATTCTACTTTTCAAAGAGTTTCTTTTTCCAATAAATTTTTGTGCCCCTTTTCCCATCTGACCAATTCTGCTTTTCAGGGCATTCTTCTCCTCATTGTTTTTTTGCTCCTCTTTTACTATTTTATTTTTAAGGTGTTATTTTCTTCAGTATTTTTGAATCTTTTACCAAGCTGAGGATACTTTTTTTTTGTTCATGATTTTCTTGCATCACTCTCATTTCTCTTCCCAATTTTTCCTCTGCTTCTTTTACTTGATTTTCAAAATCCTTTTTAAGCTCTTTTATGATCTGAGGCCAATCCATATTTTTTTTGGAAGCTTTGAATATTGGATCTTTGACTTTGTTATCTTCTTTTGAGTGTGCATTTTGATCTTTTTTTTTTTGTCACCATAGTTACCTTCTATGGTCAGAATTGGTTGTGTGTGTGTGTGTGTGTGTGTGTGTGTGTGTGTGTGTGTGTGTGTTGTTTGCTCATTTTTCATTCTTTTTCTTGGCTTTTAACTTTTTGTTAAAAAAAGTTTCCACAGAAGAAGACACATTGTCCCAAACTTCAGGGGTTTTGTGCAACTGTTTTCAGAGATACTTCTAGAGACCTATATGCTATCATTTCTTCTAGGTGGTATGATTTAAGGAGAGGTGTATTTACTACTTTCCTGGCCTGTACTCTGGTCTGAGAGTGACCACAAGCACTCTTTTTGGTCCTGGAGTTTTGATGAGGCTACTGCTCCACTGCAGTAGCAAGCTATAGTGTACTAGTGTTCCTCTTCACCCTGGGACTGCCACCCAGAACTTTGACACAGATCTAATTATGGGCAAAGCAACAGAGTCCTGCCTCAGTGCTAGCAAAGAAACCCCTGTACTACTGACCAATTGTTCAATCCCTTTGCTCTCTGTGGGTGGAGAGCTCCAGAAGCAATCACTGCCCCTGCTGATTCAACGGCTTTCAAGACCTAGTGGTTTGCTGGGATCTGGTTTAGGCTGGCTCAGTCTGTGCTATGTTTTATGCACTCTTACCCAGGTGTGACACATCTTTCCTACTGACCTTCTTCATTGTTTTTGACTGGAAACTTATTTCTCCCCATTTTTTGTGGGTTCTGCTGCTCCAGTTTTAAAAGGCAGATCACTGCCTTTTCCCACCCTCTTTATGAAGCATTTCCCCAGGAATTGAGTGATGCTGATGTTTTCTCTTTTCTATAGATTATGAACCAATAGTGTTCCATTGTAAAGATCACTAAAGATCAAAGAATCATATATATTGAGCTATAAGGGACCTTAAAACTTACTTCAATGAAGCTCTCTCATTTTACAGATGAAAAAACTGAGGGAGAGTAGTAAAATGACCTGACCAAGGTTACCAGGTGGTATTTGAATGCAGAAATACAAGTCCAATGTCCTATTCACTATACTACTCTGGGGTTTCTCTTGATATATGAGGGCTGCTTTTAATGACACAGTTCAAGATATCAGCTTAAGTGTAAGTATTAGGGAACAAGAAGTAGGAGATTGGAAGAAAATACCAACACCAATTCCTCAAGATGAGGAAAGATTTGGGGCAAATGAAAATTTAATGGTACAATACATTTGTTGATGACTGTGTAAGTCTTATTAGCCAGAGGACCCAGCAGGAACAGGTGCTGTGAAAAGCTCTTCTCCCCAGTCTTCCTGCCAGTGCTTCTTTCTTTCCCCCTCCTAGTTAGATGTCACATCCTGGATTCCTCTCCTCCCTTAATGATAATCCTTTTCTTATTCCTACTCCCAAAAGGAAGAAATCTTGTCCAGGCTGCTTGATCAAACAAGAATTCCAATAACAAAGCTTCTAGTAAGATGACTTTGCCTTGCCACGGTGCCTTAAGGACCATGGTTTTACTATATGTCTTGCTTCTTTGTTCTCCAAACCTCCAGATTTTGCCATTTGACTTACTGCAGAACATTCCAGGTGAGTTGTCTCTCCCAATTAGAACAAGAATTCTTTGACAGCAGAGGTTGTCTTCCACTTGTATCCCTAGGGCTGAGCACAATTGCTTGGCACATAATAAACCCTTACTGCATGCTTTTCCATTTATTTTTGCATGCATGCTAAACCTAATCATGGCCAAGGAGATTCTAGTGGAGTTGGATTTGTTCTTTGTGAATCATCATTTTTACCTTCTTTTATTCAAAAGTATTAATTCTACTTTGTAATAAAAAAGTCTTGTAGGATTAACAAGATACATTATTCATTGTAGAATTTTTAAAAAGGTAAAAATAGTTTGAAGAAGTTCTTAAAATTATTCTTAGCCCATATCCAGACTGGTTGACAAACAAGATTTGAAGTAGGAAAATTGTAATTTTTGTAAATATCAAGAAACTTCATAACACTTCATGGAGGCAAAATAATCATTCAGTTACATTGAAAATATGTTTCATTTATTCAACAATTTTCTACATATAAAAAGGCAAAGTAACCTAAAACAGTAAAACCTAAAACCTCAATCCTGTTGTCCTAGGTCTGTATAAGCACACTGCTTTGGGCAGAACTGAGTTAAAGAAATGTTTGTTGAAATGCTAACTTCAAATCTTGCCATTGTAACACTTTTTCCCTGCAAAAAAAGATTATGGCTTCCTCTAAACCATATTGTATTTCTCAGTTGAGTCTAGAGGGTGGAAAGAAAAGTCCTCAGAATTCTAGGATTGAAGATAGTGTTGCAAGGGACAATAAAAGCCAGTGAGTCCAAACTTCTCATTTTACAAATGAGGCAACTGAGGCTTGCCTAGGTACACAACAGCTTTTAAATACATTAGGAAAATTTGAACCCATATTTGATTCTATGTCAAAGATTCTTTCTACAGTGGCACATTGTGACTCTCTTCTTCATTGGCTCTGCTGAAAAATGGTAGGGCAGTTCATGATAGTCTTTGGAGTAAGGACTGGCAGTATCCACTGGAAGGTGCTATATCCACAGGGATGATGGTGTGAATGAAATGATTAAGGGTGACCAAAATGGCACTAGTTGAAACTATAAGTATTCACTAGCTGGCTTGGTGATGAGTGCGGGAAGAGAGCATGAAGTCTGTAACATCCAGAGCTATGAAGCCAGC